>NC_142772.1:20085098-20385098 GCF_988280905.1 Pimephales promelas
GATCAGTATATAGATGGACATCCTCTACTAACCTGCCATTTCAGATAAAGCCAGACGAAACACCATTAATGAGATGGACAGTAAATCACCAACTTCAGCCATGCAGAAAGTCATGTATCACAACACAAGAAAATTTCTAGAACTTTATACACTGAATTAACTTTTTCTCACAGTAAATTGCATCAATAGTTTAGATTTTTTTTAAATCAATATTTTTGCCATTATGATATGCATTGCTATATATTGTATTTTGCCAACTGTATTACAACAACATGTACTGTATCAGAAAGCATTTGCTGATAGGGATGCACCGAAATTCTGGCCACTGCGGACAAGCCAAGTTTCATGTTATGGTTTAACATTATAATATACATGAAATTGGATATTCATTTTGAGATTCACTTAAAATTATTACATTTAATTGTGGAATTGGTAGTATTTTTAAAGAGTAAATAAGTTAGTATTAGATGATGGCAAAGGTAATCTAAATGCAAAAATATGTGAAATGACCAGCACATTTAAATATCCAATATCGACAGATACCGATAAAGAAAAAAATAAAAACCTTCCAATATCAGTTAATAACCAATATGGTAATGCTATATTGTGCATACCTGGTCAGTACCAAAGTCCCTTTCAAGGAAAATCAGTTCACTTATCAGTGGCCATATTTACAATGCCTCCGGCCAGCTATTTTGGGCATCAAGACCCAACTCCTATCTACTTGAATGGGGAAATATTGATATGTCAAAAACTGCTTACTCACATTTAAATAACATATTTCAAATAAGCAATACAACCTGACATGAATCCCCCCCAATTAATGTTGTTTTTACATCCTTAAATGGCAAAAAAAAGTGTTGTAAAGTTGGTAAAGCCAATTGGCATGTAGTCCCAAGAGCGGATCTCAGAACACTGACCGTTTTTATGGCAACCGAAGCTTCTAACAGCAGTTGCAGGGATGACTTCACCAATTCACAGTTTTCAGTCACTTTTCAACCCACAAATATTTCGATCATCTCTCAAAAGAAAAACAAATATATGTGGAAAAACTGCAGATTCTGGGATCTATCACTATACTAAGAGATCAAATTCAGTATAAACCTTTTTGATGATGCATACTATATGCATGCAAGAAGATGAGTCCAGAATATTAATGCAACCCTCATAGGAAATGCTTAACATGAAACGTACGCACTACACATTCATATTCTAGGTGATTTTGCTTAAACACATAGTATGTTTTATTAATAAGGTTTATAGAGATTTTTGTCCTCCAATATCACTGTCTTAAGGCATTATGCCACATTAAGCAGTTTCTTTGGAATGGTTTGCTATGGGCAAATGCTTAATATAATTCATCACACTGCATTCATATTCTGAACTCAGTTGCTTGCCTGAATATAGTATGCATCATCAATAAGGCATATACTAAGTTTGATCTTTTAAAGGGATACTTCTACTCCACGCAAAAATAAAAATTCTGCCATCATTTACTCACCGTCAAGTTGTTGCAAACCTGTATGAGTTTCTTTCTTCTACTGAACACAAAGGAAGGTATTCTGAAGAAAGATTGGAACCAAACAGTTGTTTGGCACCATTGACTTCCGTAGTAGAAAAAAATAATACTATGGAAGTCAATGGTGCCAAAGTTCCAATCTTTCTTCAAAATATCTTCCTTTGGTTCTTAGCAAGATTTCGCCTAATTAAAATATAAACTAATGTTTTAAAAATGTTTTATTTGGCAAGTGACCATGGTATAAGCGGTCAAATGTTTTTTGGCATGGTATAAGCGGTCAAATAAGCGGTAAAAATGTTTTATTTGGCAAGTGACCATGGTATAAGCCTCGCCGTCGTCCATTAAAACCTGACAATGGACACCTCGTCGGGCATTAACCCTTACGTAAATGATGACCCCTTTAACATCACTGTCTTCTTGCGCTCAAATGATGTCAAAACGCCCATCTTAGAGAGTATCCCACTACACGTTCCCTCAGTTACACAAAGCATATAAGCCTAGTCCCAGACTAAAGTGTGTTTGAGCTGTTTTATCTGAAAGTAATTTACATTGACATATCTTAAAATATGTGAGTGCCATTGTTTTCTTTCAAGATTTACACCAGTAAAGTATTTTTCTAAAGCACTTAAATGCCCTAATTGAACAAAGGCATAATCCTGGCTTAATCTAAGGACTGTCTGAGAAACCGGGCCATAGTTGATTATGTCTTAAAGTCCCCGTGAAATCAAAATTGAACCTATTTACTTTGTTAGCGCATATTACTAGTCTTGTGGTGAACAATTAATCCGTGCAAGTAAAAATATATTTAAAACATGTTTTACCTTAGTAATCTTTAATCAAAATCTGAAAAGTTACTTCCGGTCTGGAACGGTTTCTTTTTCTGATGACGTAGGTTTCACAACTTGGGTGGGGAAACGCTTAACCACTCCCCTCAAACCGTTAGTTTGCTATGAGCGAGAGATGGAGAGGAGGAGCGCTAGAGTAAAACCCTGCCCTCTGTTCAATATTCCGTTTCACTTGGAAATACGTCACAGCACTGGAGAAAAATCGTTTGCAACTTCCGGTTCACGGGGACTTTAAGTAAATCTTAACAGTTGAAAAATACAATGCATTTGTAACAGATCCTTGCATTCGATCTTTGCCTACATAGGTCTACGATAGGCCTACGTGTTTGTTTTAAGATCACCCCACGTTTATGTCTGATTTTGTGATTTTAGAAACTGAACTTTGGGTTACAGACTAAGCTCCAATAAAGAACAAGATGCCTCCAAAAAGTAATAATAAACTACCAACTCTCTAGAATAAAAGCACCCTTGACATCTCTTGCGTCTCTCTCTCTTACACACACACACACACAAGTTCTTTGCAGCCCTTTATTTGGCAAAACGCCTGGTGGCTTGAGTGTTTCATTTTTTCCTGTGTATAGGTCTGGGCAGATGTCCAGAAAGGCCTCGGCACAAAGAGGCCGAGAGAGGGAAAGAGGAGAGGGAGATACACTAAGGAGAAAGGACAGAGCAGAGACATGAACAGGCAGATGAAGCCCCCCCCAACCCAAAACTCTCCTTTTCTTTCATAACTATTCCCTCCAAAAACTGCGAGTGATTGATATGATCCTCACATGCCTCCCTTGGCTTTGAAACAACTGCTACACCCCTCCTTTCTGCCCCAGTAAACCCCTGCCCTGCCCTCGTACCCCCTCCAATATCCCCCCATTTCGGCAGTGGACCACCCTACCCTGTGGGAACAACGCTGGGGAAGAGATGTCCCCCTCCCAATCTCCTGAGCGGACCCCCTCGGGTTCCATTGAGAGCGGAGCAGCCCTCTCTGATCTGGCCTGCTTTGTGTGACAGGCTGACAGGTCCAGAGCAAACAAACAAAATGAATACTAACACCCCTTTGTGTTCGCTTCCCAACGAGCGGCACTTAAGGATGGGGGGTGGTGGTGGTAAGTGCAGCCTCAGGAGAGATGACAAAGGCGGCAGGGGGGTTAAGAAACTCTGGACCCTGATACCGCATAGACAAAAATACCCCCCTGCCACTGCTAGAATAAAGAGCTCCATTTAGCGGGCCCGTGGGCCACGGCGTCTCAAGGTGCGTCTGGCCCGATACATGTCACAGGCTGGACAGTGGTGGGCCAATAAGCCTGAAAGTCTGTTCCCTCCGCACATTCACAGCCCCTCCATTCATGACCTCTCGAGTGGCGCGCTCTCATTCAAGTGCTGGGAACAAGAGTAAGACATTGCACGGCTCAGAACTTCAGCTGTGTGATAAGATTATTCTGAAACTCATCTTGACAACTTCAGTTGCTCCTCAAGCACATTCATCTCTAAATATTGTAAGAAAGGCAGAACTACAGCGAAACTGGTTCGTCGTCTGTCAGTATACAACATGTGATCCGCAGTATTTGCCTAAAACACAAACACTTCATGGAACAAGACACGTTTGCACCACACATCAAAACCCCTTTCGAAAAACACCCACATGATTGGTGGGAGAAATGCATATAATGAAACGTTACATTTCTTTTGTGTGTGAAATTACCTCAATTTTCTGGCAATAATGCGGGTAATAATACGTTCGGCTGCTGCTGGCTCATTTCACCTGGGTCTTCAATGGTTTTGCATTTAAATGACTCAAGCAGATGTTCTGAGACAAGTCCTCACTGCTAAGACCATGACAGACAAATAGGCCCAATGAAATGATTTTTGTAGAAAAATAAGGCTTGTATTAATAGTGCATCTGTGCCTTGAGCTCAAACAAGCTAATAATGCTAGCTAATCAGTGCAAGGTTATATTGATACATTTTAAATACTGTATATGAAGAGTTCAGATGCAAAAGCCTCTAAGTGCCATTTGAAATTTTCTTCTAGAATGATCATTTTCATCAAGCGTGTATATTTAAGTTCAGTGATTTCACTTAAATGGTAATGATGATTACCTATTAATTGTTATTTAAGTGAAATTACTGAACTTAAATATACAAGCCTATTACATCATTCAAGAAGACAATTTCAAATGGCATTTAGAGGCTTTTGCATCTGAACTCTTCATATACACACACTGCCATTGTACCAACAAATGAATTGATTTAGCAGGGTACATTCATCAATTGGATCAAGGAATGATCTGGTAAAGAAATATCCTGAAATGCAATTGAAATGCTTCAAATTTGAAGAATGGAGATCAACTTTCACACAAACAAGCACTGAATGATATGCATTTCTTAAAAGTCATTTAACCAAAACCCAAAAAGCCCCACAGGGAGAAAGGGCCAGGCAGCCATTTTAAGTACAGGAAATGATCCAAGTTCTGTGAGATTCTGGGTTATTTCAGTTTGTGGAAGTGCTTCAGGCGCTAAAATGTCAGGCTGAAAAACAAACAAACAAACGCACAGACTCGATGGTATGTGTTCTTCACCACAAGCCAAGCACTGTGTAATTAACACAACGTGATTGCAGAAGTATCATAGAGAGCAATTTAAAGATACCTTATTTTTATTTTTTATTTTTTTATGTAGGGATGTGTGGGATCACTCCGGTGAGAGAATAATAAGAACATCAGTTTCTGGAGGTGAGATTCTTTTCAATCAAAAATGGTACTTTTCTACAGAAAAGTACAGAATCTAGTTTGAAGAAATGTTTTAGAGCAGTGATTCCAAATCTTTTTCTGGCAAAAAAGCAAAAAAAAATAAAAAATAAATAAAATAAAAAAGACACGGCACACCACTAACTGTGCGTCCACACCGCCGCCGGCGAGAGCGTCAAAGTGGCCGGAAGTCATTCATATTCAATGAGAGGCGGCGAGCGCGGCGCGTCTTGGATGGTGAGAGCGGCGAGGAGAGTTGAAGTCAGTTCAACTTTATGGTAATAAGCAATGACGCAGTTTGGCAACCAATCAAAATGTAGAAGTGCTCCGTTTGAGAGAATTCCAGAGAACACAGTCTTGTAAACTTTGGTTCCGACCACATTAGTTCTCAAGCAAAATAGAGGAGGTTGATCATTTGAATTTGATAAGAGGGCGCGCAACACTATTTATAGGCAAGATTTTCGTGCTAGAACACTTTTTTCAGCGGGAATGCCATGAACACAAAAGCCACACAAATGGCTTTTAATTTGTTTATTTCATTAGCAAACATGTCACTATAATCGTTAAGTTCTTTCCATCAATCAATTTTCTGCAAAAAATAACGATCGACGTGCTTGTTTGCTTTGCGGTAGGGCTGGACGATTAACCGAAAAATAATCGAAACCGAAATTCAGAGGATATAACCGACGTGATTTTACCATGTCGGTTATTTCGGTTTTTGAATACTATTAATACATCCGCCCACTGTGTGTTAACATACTTTTTTTATTATTGAAAATAATCGTTCAATAATCGTAATCGAGGTGACTTGGCGATTAATCGTGATTATGATTTTAGCCAAAATCGTACAGCCCTACTTTGTGGCCCCTTTAAATACAGTTTTGAAAAAGATCACCCATTCGATCTACGTCTGAGCATTAGAGTGTCCACGAATCTTTCCACGGCGTCGCGACTTTTGCCGCTCTCACCGGCGGAGGTGTGAACGTAAAGTAAGCACTAAAATAACAAAAATCGCACAAACATGCATTGCTTCAAATTGTCATATTAAAACTGGATGTTATACTCAAATTTAAGGTGAAACTTGAGCTTAAGTCAGGTAGGAACAGAATAAGGTCATATAGGTCACTATATAATGTTGTTGGTGATAAAACAACAAATTTACATATCGTTGCAGTCAGGCGGAAACCTCATATTTTCTAAAATAAACACTGTCAAAGTTTGTATTGTGGCTAGATACGGTCTTTTTATGGTCAGACACTTGCATCTTTATAATATTAACATTGATTTTATGAAAATCAATATCAAATGTAGTATGGCCAGCGAATAACAGATATGCGTTTTGTCCGTCATTAGAAAAGCTGCATCTGATGCAGTTAGTGCATCGCATTACGTTTTCATCAACTTACAGGTTATAAAGTTTATTGTATTTAAATGGGCACTCAGATTTTCTTGTTGCTGAATACATTTGGCCAAAATCTCATGATATAAAAGAAAAAGCGCTGTTCACAGGATATTTAAAACAGTACATTGGCTACAAAACTAGATGTCAAACACCAGATTTGCTCTTCATATATGAAAAGCATTAGCCTTTATAAACAATGTTTCTTGAGTACAGAAAACACAGTACTTAAATATAACTTCTTTATTTATCTTTGCACTGCAAACAATCAGCGATCTATCTCCAAAGTGCATGCACTGTGCAGCACTTCATTCAGTTTGAGGAGCCAATGGAGTTACGTGGTGTAGTCACACGCTCTTTTTGATCATTTTCAATGTTCTTTTATATCACGTTTTCATTGTGAGTTGCATCTGATCACATAGCAGGTATATAGTTACTTCATTGCCAATTTTTAAAATAGTCTGAATTAGTTTTTGCATTGTATTCAAAAGAATACACTCGCAAGACCTCACATTCTCATAAACAATCTTACTTTATAAGATCAAATCGACTTCTGCTTAGATTGATTAAATATCCTACACCTGTTCTAAAAATAAAATGTCCTATAAATGTTTATGTAATCCACACCTGCTCCTTACTGGGTTTAAATTTGGCAAGTAAAATTGATAAATCACACATTTCATTGGGCATCTATGACAAATCCAGATAGACACATTCCTGTGAGTAATGCTTTCAAAATTGTAGTAAAAAAATAATAACACTTGGCAGTGCTACTCCAGCCCAAACAGGGAGAATGGAGAAAACTGGGGCACAATAGTTTAAACCAATAAAAAGGATTGCTTAGTTTCAATCCTTAAGTTACTGAACAATGGCTGCTTTGTGACAGTGAGCACTTGGCTCCCAGGCAGCTGTTTTTCCACTCGATATCGATCTAACCCAAAAAAAGAAAACCCCCAAAAAAAGCACCTGTGCACTGGAACACAGGACAAGAAGAGAAAATGCTAAGCAAATCGGAGCTTAAATTTGCCTCCAAATACATCTATGCAGGTACAAATGACCTGAAGGGAAAGTATAACATAGTGATAAAATCAATGCCCTCAACTTTTCAAAAGCGCATTAATGTAAGAGCAGATCGATGCTAAAGCTGCACAGTCATAGTTTAAGTGCCTTCAAATGATGACCCACAGGCTAACTGCTCATCACATTTCATAATCATGTTTCCATAGAATGAATGAATGACAAACAGTGGAAATAACCTTGAAAAAGCAGTAATGACAGATGACACTACACTAGACTTGACAAGATAATGCTTTTTAGACTCATGGCTCAACATTTAACTGAACAGCAAAGCCTGATCCACTATTAGAGCTCAAGAATAAAAAAGTTAGGGAGCCATTGACTCCGAAAAGGATTTATTCAGAAGCCTAAAGACTTTTTAGTTGCCAAATTACAAAACTGCTCAATAAAAATAGTTCAGAAGTGCCTCAGTACATTGAGTGCACAGCTTACTTATAGCAATACATTGCAATCTGTTTGTCCGACATGTAAAGCAACCAATCACAGTTTGTTTTGTTTTTACATGGTAATATGAAATCGATAGTCGATACCATAACAATAGACAATAATAGAAAACACTCAAAAGACTGCACAACGTCAGTCCACAACTAGTCTCGCGTAGCCAGACCTATAGCAGCTTTGCTTTCATTGGCCAAGGACCACCCGTAGGCCGTCTAATGCAACCAATCACAGTTTGTTTTGTTCAGGAGAATGTTTATGGGTGTAAAAATTTAACAATAATATTGCTATAACAGACCTGGCCGACATGATGATATTATCGTATATTGACAATATCTTGCAAAGTATCATAATGCCGATTATAACAGTCAGTTACCAGACGATCTTTGACAATATCGGGAAATATTACAAATAAATTTCACAAAGCCCCATAGTTACCATACACACATTTATTAACATGCAACAGCATGAATTCAATATTTTATAATTCATTGTTAGCAGGGTTGGGAACAGAAAATTTGCTTCTAATTCTGAAATCGGATTCTTAAGGTCAGGAATCGAACTATCAAAAAAATTTGAGAGATTTTTAAACCACTCTTTAAGCGCAAGAAGATGCGAAAGAGAACTACACATCCAAAGCGTGCACAGAGAGCTGCCTCTCATATAGTGCATGGACAAATACACTCATAATAATGTGATATCCCCCTAAACACAGCCGGTTTTGTCCAAAGTAACCGTAAACAGTTCAAAAACAAAAACAGTAGCCTATATTGAATCCATGCATTGACAGCAGCCTAACCCATAGCTGTCAACATTGAACATTGAAAATAAGTGAGATTTCCCAGAATCCATCCCCCATTTTTTTTCTTTTACACAATTCTTACCCTCAAACTTTAAAAATAAAGTCTAAGTCTAAAGAGTTTATAACTAGCCTACATATCTGTGAGAAAGAAAGAGACAGTGTGTCATTTATATTTGTTTAAATACTCTAATATCAGCTTATGAGGGAAACCGACGGGCTTTGGGGAAACCGAGGGGGAGTTAGTGGTGCTTCGGAGGCTGAGTGCAGGAAATGATTGGGAGAGGTCTGTGCACCTTCACCGATCAGAGCGCACGCTGACACGGATTAAAGCCTTTACACTCGCCGAAATGACGCGTTGGGTGCACAAGTCCGGCAAGACCTCATTTTCCATGGCTGTGTACAGCTTTTTTTGTGACAGCGCGCGGCGCCGCGTCCGAGGATGAACGACTTCAAGCCGAATCTGTCCGAGCTTGTACGTCTCACACAGTCAGAGCGTAAAAATACGGGATATTTTACGGGAAAATACTAAAACGGGAAGACAGCGGGAAAAGAGCTAAAATACGTGAGAAACCCGGAAAAAAAGGGTGGGTTGACAGCTATGGCCTAGCCACGGTTACCTGTCATTAATGTTAATCAAATAAGAAAAAGAAATCAGTTACTGATCTTGACAGAATAACATTTTGTAACTTTAATTAGCCTAATAGCATATTGTAGTTGCCTGTTGTTCAGTGCTGACTGCTTCTCTAATAGCAACATGAGTCTGTGCGAATATGGTTTGGAGATGTGTTTCCTGTCATACATCCTGTATCCTTTTTCCCTATATTACTTTCGTAATATTGTCAAATATTTTTTTCTTAATTACACATATTGATTTTATTTTATTTTTTTTTAATTCTACTAAGTAGTTAACTTAGTAGAACAAAAATTAACTTTGCTATTCATTTTTTTTAATGCAATTTATTTGGATCTCCAGACAAAAATAAAGACTTCAAATTCCCAGTATATCCCAGTATTTATTTTGGTCTTCACTCTGCAGTCTAATAAAAGTTAAACAGAAAAACATAAATAAAATGTTAGCAGCGTATGTAACGGCATCTGTTTCGGAATATCCAATTGAAATAGAGTACATAATGAATCAATAATAATAATTAAAAAAAAAATGACAAATAATACCATTGTAACTAAAATTATTCTACAATTTAGTTATATTGCAAATGGTAGAATTACTGGTCATTACTGGTATGGTTTTTAATTACTTCTGTTTCTAAATAAATAAAGAAGTCTTTTTTTATTTTTTATTTCGCTACAAGCAGCCTAAAGAGACACTGGAACTCTAACCAGAAATAAAAAAATAATCTTAACGCTTTTTCTCATGCAGAATGAACCAATTCATTTTTTAATCCATGATTTTAAACATATAACAAGTACAAAACAAGTTTAAAACCAGAGCTACACATTATAATTAAGGAAAATAAGCTTCTTATCATGAAATGTGTCTACTGGGGCAATATAACACAAAAGAAAGAGAAACACTGAACCTAACAAAAAGGCAAGACACATTGATATATGACTTCAACATAAATTTATCATTCTTGCAATCAGCACCAGAATGTCCAACTTAACTATCTGTTCAATTGTATTCAACAGTTATCCTCATGGAACAAAATTCATTTTAAACACAAATTTGATAAGAACAGTGAGGTAAAGTGCAGCCAAATTTAACATGATGCGTGTTTACGGTTTATCTCGGTGTATGTGTTTTCTCGGGCGGAGGCGGGGTTTCGGGTAGACAATATAATTGGAAATCACGATATTTTTAAAGGCAATTATCGATACAATATTTTCTTACATTTTTTTTTTTTTTTGCCCAGCCCTACCCTACAATAACAGACCGGTGTGTAAAACTCTTGGATGTATTTTAAAGAACCTATGGCGCAAGTTAAGCGCTCATTGTGATAGTTGGCTTTCTTCTTCCATTAGGGGGTTTGGCGTCACATCGGGTTTGTTTCCAGGGAGACCGTTAAAGAATGTGACGCACACGTCTCCCAGTAAAATCCTATAGAATTCAGCCAATCAATTGACGATTTCAAAACTCCAGAAGTGTTTTAATTTTTAGTGTCATATACCTCAGCCAACGGGCTGTGGGTGTGACGTCTGAGGCTAGTCCACAACTAGTTGTACAGAAAAAAAACTAGTGCAAATAGGTGTAGACTTTGAAGGATAATTTTGCCTATTTTCAACCAGCTTTGTATTGTTACTAGATGTATATGTAAATGAACAATGTGTTAACTGCACCCAGACATTCCCATTTATTTGTCAGCTAAAGTCTGCCAAATGATGCAAAATGTGTTTGACAGCTCTTTTTGTGAAAGCTACAAATCGGCCCACAGACAGATGGATCAACAGAGGGGCAGCACCAAAATCAAAACTGAATTATGCTAGTTTTCTCTGGCCATTTTGCACCATTTTCAGAATTGTTTCACCTTTAAATAAAACCTGGTTGCCTATGCAGTATAAAGTACATTTTGAAAGCAGTTAATTATTCCTTTAATTAGAATTTCATAAAAGTACCAATTATTTCAAAAACATAAAAAAAACTGCTCGAGGACATCTTCATTTACTTGCTACTAATTGCCTGAATTTTTTTTTTAAAAAGAATATCGTTCAAAGATTTAATGCCACTAACCTGGTAAACTAAGCACATCCAGAGATGAGCTCTTTCTTAGCAGCATTCATAATGTTCTCCTGGTATTTTAGTTACCTTAAATAACTTCATTCCCATGCCAACTGATTAAAAAAAAAAAAAACAGGAAGTTTTGCAACACCAACCAATCAGATAGGAACTGAACTGGCACTTTAAGCAAACTCTTGGCAGTTTTTTAACGCAACAAGCATTAGACAGTCAGTGAACGGGCAGTAGGCGGTCTGTGGGTGTGTCGTCTGAGGCTGAGACTATTTTAGGCTGAACATTTGTTTAATGAGCAGGATCTTTACTTGTTTGCTGTCACTTGGATCCGAGAAAGGAATGCAGCAAATAACTCCATCCTCTGTTCAACCTAGAAACATGTGAACTCAATGGTTTGAAATAAAAAAGCATACGGCATACACTTTACATTTTAAAGAACCTATTCAATATCTGAAAAAGTGTCTTATATTTATATTTATATAATATATATATATATATATATATATATATATATATTAGGGATGTCAATTTTCACAAATTCCCCTGATCGATCGTCTTTCAAATTAACGATCAATTAATCGATTAATCGTTAGCCTTAATACTGTAATATGCATCGCTGCAGTGTCATATGGCCAACAGCAGAAGAGCGTCTGCAAGTGCTGCACAAAACACTATGTTCCTGAACAAATTAATGAGAATGTTTTTTAATCTAAATAAAGGGCTTGTGGGATTGTAAAATTTTTCGATGTGATTGATAATTAAGTTAATTATTTAATCATCAAATAAAACGACAATATAACATGTCACCAACCGCCTCAGATGCACTTGTCAGAATGTGCGACTGTTGTGGACGGGCTCTTCCTGGAAAAACACACTGAAAACAGCAACTAAACCCAATGATTTCACAACGAATGAATAAAATAGTGTTCTCATGTTATGTAATATGACACTCCCAAATTAACCATCAAATTAACCATTAGTCGTGCATTCTGCTTGAGTAGCGCGCGCTGTATGCATAACCATTGAGCACTTTAGTAGCGCGTTATTTAACTCAAAGAAACGCATCTTATATGATATTAATCAGATATATAAAAAATAAACATATTACAGTTTATATCTGCACAAAATGAGGTGAATGCACAAGTGAACTTGAACTAATGCCGCGTTCCAGGCAACCTGTAACTCGTGTTTTTCCAACCTTATACCCGTGAAAGTGCACTGGAACGGCAGTCAAACCCGTGACTTCCCACCCGTGAACTCGTACTAGATCGATGTACTCCCAGTTAGGAGTTCTAACGTCACATAGCCCGCGAACCTATACAAAACTACAATGACAGCCCCTACGGATGCAGTGTTTCTGCAGGCGGTACACGGTGAGGACACTTTAGGACAACATAACGTTAACTAGTTTTCAGTCCATTGAGTGCAAGGATAAATTAATACCAAATACATTTCCAAATATACAAATAATAATAATTATAAAGTAAAATAAAAGGTATAACAGCTTATCTTGCCTCATGCGCTATTTTTCCTCCTCAGTTTCCCACAAATAAACAAGGAGTAAGCACCTTTGGCGTTAGCAATTATTACAAATGCGCGTGAGCCCCGTAAGGTCCGCCATGCTGGTTTGTTTACATCTAGGTAGTTTGGCGTGAATGACCTGGAATGCTACAAAGTCGTAAATCGTGGTTTGAAGTCGTGATTAACGTGCTCAAAAACCTGCCTGGAACGCAGCATAATTACGTGCCATTCAGAATGACTCATGTTGTGGACGCGCTCTTCCTGGAACAACGCGACATGGCAACTCAACCCAAATAATTCACAATGTTTTATTGCAATATTGTTTTCTTTATAATGTTATGTAATATAACAGTCCCAATAGTCATTATTAGTCGTGCATCGCCGTTTGAGCAGCGCGCGCTAAAGATCATAATGCTTTATTAGCGTCAATTCTTAACCAAATACATCCAATATGAGATGATAAAGCAGATATAGATAGGTCTATACAAAATAAACTATTACAACTTACATTTGCACAAAACAAAAGGCTGCGAATGCACACGGCAACTTATTGTCATGACTCATGATGAAGGTGTAAAATAGTCCCAAACATAACTCCGGCACGCTCGCTTACATCTTTCGCAGTTGAGCAGCACATGCGCATGCTTAATCAATGATCGATAAGTTTTATCAACAATTAATCGACTGTCGATTAATCGTTGACATCCCTATATATATATATATACAAAAGACACTTTTTCAGATATCGAATAGGTTGCATATACATATATATATATATATATATATATATTAAACTGTTACTTTGCACAAAGATAATGGCCAATTTTTGGCATGCACATGGTTCCTATGGTGACATCCATTCCCTTCCCAGATCCTCAAAAGATCAGTAGAACATGCCGTCGGTTTACTGTACTTTCACCTGAACACACATCAATTACGAACCACCTTCTTCCCAGTACGGACCCACACACACGCCTCCCCCACCACCCCAATGCATTGAGCGTGTGGGTGAAAGGTCATGGTAAAGTAGCATTCCACAGAGAATGAGACACAGCCCTGTGAAAAGAGGAGAGGGGGGGAAAGGGGTTTAGTGTCCCTAATCCCACAAGAGACTGGAGGATTTGCAAGGACACCCAAACCATTCCCGGTGAAAAGCTACGGTTAGCAGCTCGCCCACAGCTCCCACGGTGTGTGTGGTCAAACATCACCATCCACTGGGATAATATCATCTTCACACTGATCACAAGTCCATGGGCATGCTAAACGACATGATTTGATTTGGAAACCACAGCAAGGCTCACCAGCATGAGACACTTTGATCGCCCCTGAGTCTGGGTTCACAGGCATGGCTGTAGTTTCTCATGAGCGGAGCGCGGCCTGTGGAATAAAGAGGCTCTTTCATTGCTCTGGGCTGTTTGAGAGGGCCACTGCATTGGTTTGCTCTCCCTGTTTTATCTTCACAATTAGACTGACACTGAATACTCTGAAGGGTCACTCCTGGTGTCACACTAACAAAATACCCAACACAAACAACATTCTCTTCATTTGTCCACCATGCTTTTGGCCCTTCTCAGGCCTCCACAGTAATTGTTCATCTCTGAGGACAAATCCTGCATATCAAGTACTTCAATGAGAGTATTCATCCACCCCCCAGACTAAAGGAAGGGACACCATCTGAGAGACAGAGCTGCTTTAGTAGGCCAGTTCAAAATGTCTCATGTTTTGGTGACATATTGCTGTCACTGTACATTATATTTGTCTGGCATAATAAGTAACAACAACAGTTGCACTGAGGGGACAGCGTGTCAGTAACAATTAGGGATGTGCAAAAGTACGTTTTCTCTTAATCAACTAGTAAGTGAACCCAGCGATTAAAGTCTAGGTCAGTGTTGTAGTCGAGACCACCTCACTCGAGTCCGAGTCGACACCGAGACCAGAGAGAGTCGAGTCCGAGTCAAGACCGAGTCCATAGAGAGTTGAGTCCGAGTCGAGTCCGAGACCAGAGACGGTCGAGTCCGAGTCGAGACCGAGACCAGTGAGGGTTGATTACCTAATTACCTTTTTTTTTTTTTACTGAATTTACTTAGAGTTTAAAAAATATGATCAGTTTAGGGTAAAAAGGCCACATAGTAGGTGGTGTTAAAAGTAATTTTATTACAATTTGTCATGCGCAGTTGCGCACTAGAAAATCACCAAACACTGGCCGTGTCAATCAATTTAAGAAATATTTTATTAACATACATTAATAATCATGAAAAATATTTTTAATTGAACTCGAGTGGACTCGGGAATAATTCCGAGTCCTAAAAAAAAAATGTTCGAGTACGAGTCAATTCCGAGTCCAAATGGACACGAGTCCATGACAAGACCAAGACCATTAAAATATGGTCTCGAGACCGAGTCCGAGTCTCGAGTACTACAACACTGGTCTAGGTTATTAGGGTTATGTCAGATCAGACACGTTACTTTGCGCATTCACACAAGACACGTTTTGTCGAAATGGAACCGCAACACTTTGCTAAGTAGACTAACTGATTCATACAATCTTAAAAACCCTATGGAAGAAAGGGGCAACAACAGACCATGTGTAAACCAACATGTAAAAAATAGGTGAGACTGAATCCATATATGTACAACCAACAATGTAATTGATTTTGAAGAAACTATCAGGTTAATTGTCCACAATATTGCACAGATTTATAATACAGTCCAGAAACGTAATAATAATTATTGTTATTATGGTACAAGAAGCACCATGTAAATAACGTGTGACATGTAATAATGGTACATGTCATTCAGTACCATGGTTTAAAAGCACTACCATCAGACACCATAGCTGGTAACAATAAAATGTAATAAACAATTTGTTCTTTATATGATCCACATGTCCTAGCCTGAGATGACCCTGTCTGGTACAATTAATTACTAAATTTCATGGGTCTGTCAAGCTGGGAGAGGCTAAGAGAGGAAGCGAAATGAAGAGTTGCTTTGTGAAAAGGTATCTGGGTCCGCTAACATGTCAGCGGCAGGGACAGGGAGCATCTCCAGCAGACAGCTGATGGGTCTGATCGCATTTCACTGACAAACTCAATTGCACGTCGAGTGAGATCTAATGAAAGTCAATATGCCACATGGCCCCCGTGGCTATACTGTCCACTCGCCAAGACCCAATATCACTCATTTATTCAGTACATTTCCAACCGCACCCCCATGCAGTTTTAAGTTCCCAGGTGAAAACTAACTCCCATAAAATATGTGACAGCGCTTTACAGTATTCATTTAGTAAACACTAATAGAGACAATTAACAGAACACCATTTAATGAATCAGATAATCACATGCAAGCATGACTGAAAAACATTCCAGTTGACAACAGCATGACACAAAAACTCTCTCTAAAATGGCAATTCTGTCATCACTTGATGCTCACCCTCTAGTCGTACCAAACTTGTTCATCATCAAAACACAAATTATTATATTTCTAAAGAAACCTAATTCTGCGTTCACACCGGACGCGAATAGCGCGTCAGGCACGAGTGATTTCAATGTTAAGTCAGTGCAAAGACGCGTTACGCGCGTAAAAAATTCCTGCGGTGCGAATGAGGCGTAGAGCGTGGCGTGGTAGAGGCGAATATGCCTCGTTCGCGCGAATTAAGCGTCTGGCGCGTTACGCACGAATGGTGCATTTTGTGCATTCACGCGTTTGACACGAATTTACGTCTGCCACCCGAGATGAAAAATCTGAAATTTGGCGTCAATTAGCACCGTGTTAACCTAAGGAGCCTAGCTGCTTGCTCACGTGGTGAAGTATCTGGATGCTTCAATAAATTATTTTGTAATATGACTAAATGCATGGTGGGATTCTTATGCACAACAAAGCGAATATTTTATCACTTAAAACTTTATTTCTATATACGAGACATGTTCATTTTGTATTGAATGTTATTCATTCCATATCTAGATTATATGAAATAGTATTATGATGTAAAGACATGTGCATAAGTTCGTGTCTGGACGTGAGAGAGAAAAAAAATTAAAAATCACAGGACAGGTTAATAACTTTTGGAGGCTGGCTCTATTTATCATCAAAACAAAAATAAATGACAGCTAGATTAGATGGATGAGGGCGAGGGTGATCCTCGCTCCGATGCGGGACAACAGGTCATCAAACTGGGCGCGGGACAGACAGAATTACCGCTGACAGCAGCCGTCATCGCAGCTCCTGGAGCGAGCAAATGGTGAAACTCGCCAAACAGTTCGTCTCCGAAGGGTCTGGTGGACACAAATACGGCGACGATGATCTCCACGCCGCTGTTCTAGCTCTCCAGAGTAAATACAGAACGGTGACTCTCTCGACGAATGCTCGATTAACATAAAAAATAAGGCCGCCAATGGATTCCGATTTTGACGCGCATAAATTTCGCTTCGAACTTTTGATTTTACGCGCGTCAGTTTCGCTCTTGACGCGCAAAATTAACACAAAGTGGTCAAGCATCAAACTAGACACGGTAGATGGAATTTGGCACGCTATTCGTGTCCGGTGTGAACGTAGCAAGAGGTTTCTCTCCAATCCATTGAAAATCTATTCCATCAACTTCAAAAGGTTCAAAAAGACATTGTAAACGCAATCCATTTGAACCCTTATGCTTAATTCAAACCTTCTGAAGAGACATGACTGCTTTATATAATGAAAATATTTCATTTAGGATTATATTCACTAAAGATGAAGGACATGACGGTGCGCAAATGAGGAAAAATGTTCATTTTGGGGTGCCTCTACCCATTAAAAATGAAAACACGTAAATTAAAGTAATAACTAGGTACTAAAAGTAAGCTATTAAAATTTAACCTCAACTGTCAGAAGATAATCTTTTTTTCTTGTGTAGCAAGTTAACATTTGCGTAGTTTAATTAAGTACAAACACAGAACAAAAAGAGCACAGACGGTTAACTGCTACATTCTTGCTCACCAGACGTGAGGTTTCCCAAACCTTCATAATCCTAACCAACATACACACGAGAGGCTCTCTGAAATCACTAGGCTCACTTTATTGACCAAATCAAAGGCTCTCAGAGGAGAACCTGTGGTTACCAAAGGCAGCTGCCCTGCAGGCATCAGCACAGGCAGGAAACACACTTTCACAGCATACAGGCCTCAGCTTCTTACAGGGGACCCAATTAACAAACCGCTGTTACACTGAAGAGACACCCACACATGCTCTTCTGCAAATGTTTGCCATCATATTCGCTCATTTCTTCAGGCCAGTTATGGTTTATAATGTCAGCAAATATGGTGTCATTTGTGTCCTTTGGTTTTGTTTGGCAAACAAAGCAGCTAAAGTACATGTAGTACAATGTCAACACAATGTAATCGTGCAACTGTGGAGCATGGCGCCAGCAACGACAAAGTCTATAATACCCTATTCGAAAAGCAAGGCAAGGCAAATTAATCAATTTAAATGTAAGTGTAAATGTAAATAGATAAACCTGCACATTGGTTTTATTCTAAGCTTATAAACAAAAGCTGGGAATGATTACTGCTGCACTAGCAGGACAGCCAGCTATTAGCGCACTGAGGGTCACATTCATGAGACGCCCCAGAATACTGACACATTTTTTTTTTTCAGATCTATCTTGAGAGTCGGTGTGCTGAGCTTTGAGGTCAGTCCTTGCCACTCACAGAGAACTGATGCAGTGAGAAGCAAACAAATCCACTGCAGCGGGTTAAAAAGGGCCCTCCAAACACCAGGGGACACTGTAGACATCTGTATCGATACACAGTCAACAACAGTAATCGTAAATCGTTCATTTTTCAGGGAGAGAGAGCGATTTGAGGTGACATGAGCAACAGAGAACACTGGTGCTGCAATATACGCTGAGCAACATGTGAGCAGCATTAAATGAAGCAAATACCAATGAATCGTGTGAAACTCATGTGATCTGCCACCCAATACAGTTGGACAGCACAGCTGTTCTCACATTATTAATTAGTAGTCGATATTAGCACCAATTCCAGTCAAATTTCACAGTTCTCAATATGATTTCCTGTACAATTACTTAAATGCCACAAAACGAATGTGCTACTAAACACATTCTAAAAAGTTAAATACAAATATTAACAAATTAAATTAAAACAATGGCATGTAGCCTAAAGTATTTCTCAATTAAGTCAATTAACAGCTTAAGTGGGGGTGGTTGATAATATACTGGTATACACGATACACATTAGTCAACCAGTAGAGATTGGGCTTGAATGGTTAAATATACATACCTACGTATGCATCAAAGTGACCATGTACTTGCAAGCAAACACAATACTTTATGTCTTAAGTGAATCTAAACAGTTGAGAAAGAAAACGGTCTTTAAGTGGTCTTAAAGTGACATCATCCAAATTTACCTGCTTCATTATTAATGTCAGGGTTTTTCCTGCTTGAAACCTTTTTGGCGGCCGCCAAAGTGATTTTTTGTCACGCGTTTTATCACAATAATTTGTTAGTTATTGTGATTTTTGAGTAATGTAGATGACTGCGGACCTTATGGCTGGGTGATTTCTGATTAATAATCCCAATAAAACAGATGGCAGCAGGTCTAAATGGACAGATCTATTTTCTATCTGTTAACATCCACTTAAGATATTTCTGACCGTGTTTACAACATACTCGTGCAACTGCGAGCTTTAAAAAGCAGCTGTCTGTTTTGAGTTTAAAAAAAATAAAAAAAAATAAAAAAATCAGTACGGCCAGTAATATTGATACTGTAGGAAAACTGGTATCAAACTATTAACATTAAATTAAATAGAAGCATACTTTTGAAATTCATCTTAACATACCAGTCAAGTTGAAAAGGCAACTATAGAAACCTTTTGCGAAATACTCCAATTGGACTGCTGTCAGTCGGCAAGCCCCTTAATGCAGAGGATGATGAAGTCCGGTTGGACTGTTTCTCATCCAGGTGGTATGGGTCACTTCCTGTTATTTTGAGAGCTCAATGGGCTCATATGAGATAATGGGCTACTTCATAAACAAACTCAGGCAAAGTTCCCTCAGAGCAAAGTCCAATGTGGGAAGCCTTATAAGCTGTCTGACATCAGGAGATTACAGGGTTCAAGACGGGATCAGGATCAATGAAGAGGGACTTAAGTCTCGAGTAACACAAAAGTGTGCACAGAGCACTCAAGTGTGGTGGCTTTAGGAGGATGGAGTGCCCTTTTACACAGTGCTTTTCTATCACTGGTTCAAAATCAGGGGCAGGGAGGCTGTGCTAATGGTAGTAATCAATCACCACATAAACAGGCAATATGGTCAACGTGGATCTTTGTATAGTCTAGATTCACAATTGCACCTGCAAGCCACAGCTCTCAGGAGGGTTCGATTGTGAGTTAATTTCCCTTTGTACGACAGGATACAGCTAGTTTCATTTGTTAATATAAAACCTGGAGACCATATCCACTGTTGCCTCACCTACTGAACACAATCCCCATTGAGACAGCGTGAAAAGCGGTGATCTGTGTAAAATAAATCCACTCCTCCTGAAAACACCAATAACATTACAGTCCGTAACCCTGAGCCCTCCCACATTCCTTGGGCATTTCTCTGGTCCCAAAACTGTAATTTGACATCTGGGCAATATTAACGGAAACTGCGGCTAAACAGGGTTTTTTGTTCCACGGAGCAGTGATAATAAACAGTGCTGATCTAGAGTAGGCTACTTTTAACCCTCATGCTCTATTAGTAAAGGAATAAAGGAACAGTTCAGTATGGGATATAACACTGTGAGCACTTTGATGCTTTTATTCCTTTAATAGGATAGTTTGGTCAAACACACACATTTGGCTTTCTTCTGTGGAAAAACAAAAGGACAAATTTGACACTGCTCTTTTCCATAGAATGAATGTTCTAATCTCCCAAAAAAAAAAAAAGTACTGTAGTGTTCTGAAGCCATAATAGCTTTGCATTGGGAACAGACTGGTCTTAAACTCCAACATCTTTAGCTCTCAAATCTCATTCATACGTCCGCATATTCAAACTTGATTTGACAGTTTGTTGGCATGTATAACTCCAAAAACCCTTTTTGGTGAATTTTGATAGTTATATGTCCCTATATGTTTTCACAGCATGAAAAAGAGTAGAGAGAATAGTGTCTCTCCTTTTGTGTTCTACAGAAGAAATGGCTATGCGGGTTTGGAACAAACTGAGGGTGAATAAATGATGACAGTTTTTGGGCAAAGTATTCATTCGTAGTCATAACTAGTTAATTTTAGTCATTTGAAAACTTGCCAATAAAACAAACTATTCAACAGAATTATTTGTGGCCACTCTAGAACAGCAGCTGGAAAGCAACTAAAAATCGCAGTCCAACTGTTACTCTACCATCAAGCAAGAAACTTTACCCTCAGCTACTGGCCACCAACCAGTTTTAAATTATGCAAATCAATGAACTAACAAACTACAGATCTGGGGCCTCATGTACAAAGACTTGTGTTGAATTCAAACTAAAACATCGCGTACGGACAAAGCTGTAAATGTGCGTACGCACAAAAAAACCCCAGATGTATGATTGTCTGCGTACGAAGGATCCCACGCATATTCTATTTGTACATCCCAATTAACGTAAAATTGAACGCACAACACCCCACCCAGTCTCCTCCCTTAATTAAATTAATTTAAATATGGTAATTAGTCCAATTTGGCCAAAAGAAACCTGCAAAAACATGGCTAAAGCCAGCAAGAAACGAAATTTCACTGAAAATGTCTTCTATGCGAATATATGTGAAAGTGTAATTTATTCCTGTGATCAAAGCTAAATTTTCAGCATCATTACTCGTCTTCAGTGTCACATGATCCTTCAGAAATCACTCTAATTATGATGATATAATGATCAAGAAACATTTATGATTATTATCAGTGTTGAAAACAGCCGTGCTTCTGCTTCATATTTTCATGGAAACCATGATATAGCATTTTCAGGATTCTTTAATGAATAAAATCTTAAACCAAACACATATAAAAAATTTCAATGTATCCACGCTAAATAAAAATATGACTTTCTTTTTTTAACTTTACTGACTGAATTAATGAAGTTAATTTTGTATTCCTAGTTAAGCCAACGCTGCCATTGCTAGACGTTTTTGCATATGCTTTATGTTCTTACTTAATTGCATAATAGGACATTTTAATAAGACTCACGTGACATAATTTGTAATTGATACATTATTTGACAAATTATTAAGCAATATCTGACAGCTGGTGGTACGACAGAACAATTCGTAGTGTAATGTTTGCCACTTCACTTTATTGCTTCTGAATCGCCAACGGACAAAAATCAAGGCAAATGTACGTACGCCAGACATGAAGTTTACTTGGAGGAACGCGCATTCTTACGTTAATTTCACTGTTAGTAAATCTGGCCGTGAACGTGAAAACTGGCGTACGCCTTGTTTTTGTACGTACGCAGTGTTGATACGTAAGGCCCCTGGTTATCCTAAAACATTAATTTAAGGTAAACTGCTGACATGCAGCTCAAAGCTCCTGTCTGTCCCCCTCCAATCATGATAAACAGACTTCAATTAGCAATCAAGTCAAGAGGCCGAAAAAAAAAAGAATAACGATTTCACCTAATTTACAAGACTTGAGAATGAACAAATGACACAGGGTGTGATTGCAGCTCTGGATGATCAACAGCAGTGGTCCTCCTCAACTGGTTTTGCTTCAGATCCAAATTTTATATTTGACTGACGTCAATTGGTGATTTAACACAGTATCAAAATTATTTATAATCACGAAAACAAAATGTCGATGGGTCCATGCTCTCAGTAAGACATTCAACACACAAAAAAACAATGATCGGCACAAACCATATTTATCCTCAAAACAAAATAACAATATTTAAGGTAGTCTAGGTCATATTTTCCTTTACCTCACATAGTTTTGTGATGACACAACCTGTCCATGCTAGTTGGTTAAGATTGTATCATTTGCATTTAGCCTAAAATATTTAAACCTTTCCGGATGTGAAGCAACCTAAATGACTACATTACCAACTTCGTAACTTTAAAGTTGAGAAACAGGCATACGGATGATACTGCAGTGTAAGGTGACGCTTGCTTACGTTTTAAGGAGAGCATATGTATACAGTCCACCCACAGCACTGGCATTCACACAACAGAGGGATTGTGAGTGTGCCATGTACAGACATGGGGGTAAATGATATTCTTTGTATGTAAGCTAGGCATAGCACTCATAACAGAAATATTCATGGATTAGATGTGGCTAGCAACAGTCTGTTTATAGAAACCACAAACCAAAATGTAAAAGTCTAACCAGGGGGAGATTCCAGTTGTCTAAACCCTGACCTGTCTGTCTGTCAAAGTCAACCCAGCTTTACTAGTATGAATGCAAAGGGTTTCAGTATTTCTAAAGCATTCAACTTACACCAGGGGTTCCCAAACTTTTTTATCAGCCATTTACTTGAAGTAATAGAAATGCTATAAATTCTTTCCACATAATTGTTGGAACTTACCCAAATGTGAATTTAAATAAAGTGATCCTATTGCAGTCCCAAATTGCATTTTAATCTCAGCGCTTGCAGAGATGAAGATGTTTTGCAGAGATGTTTACATTGAAACGATGCGTCAGCATTACACTTGACGCAACTATTCCCAGGTTTGATGTGTCAATTAAAAGATCATTCTCTCACCGGCTTTTTTTAAAAGTTGTTTGTAATGCCTGATTCAAAACTGCATCTTGTTCAAGATAATCAAAATAGCCTAACACCTGAAACCACTAAATCACACAACACAATCACTTTCGGCTCCAAGTGGACTCAACTCGGTCTATTCAGACTTTTGAAGATGTAGAATTTAGCTGAAATATATTAAGCAAGTAAAAGTACAGTTTGGTGCTTGTCCAAATTGGTGTAGCTTAGGCTATGTTTACACGGAAACGATTCTGAAGAGAAAACGCAAAAGTAGCGTTGCGTCATCTTTTTTTATTCTGCGTTTAGACGAGCGTTTTGTGTGGGAAATCCGCGTGCAAATGGAGAGGCAAA
This sequence comes from Pimephales promelas, assembly GCF_988280905.1. Lineage (NCBI taxonomy): Eukaryota > Metazoa > Chordata > Actinopteri > Cypriniformes > Leuciscidae > Pimephales > Pimephales promelas. Next base: position 20,109,171 of record NC_142772.1, read on the forward strand.
AGTGTGTGAAATTCAATGTAGTATGCACTTCAGGCGGCTAGGAGTGCATACTACAACAACACACGGGAACGTGGCGGTGGAGCGTTTTTAAGATTTCCACTCTGGAGGGTGGTTTCACTTTTTTGCGTTTTTGAGCCTCAAAAATGCCGTCGCCGTGTAAACGAAAGGCACATCCGATAAAATATTTTTACGTTTTCACCCGCGAGTTTTCGTGTAAACAGGGCCTTAGTTAGCTAAATGGGCCCCAATTTTCGTTTCTGAACAAGGCAGCTGACTAATTCATGCAGTCAAATCATTTGCACCAGGCTGAAATTGGTCTTTTTCTCTCCCCCTCACACACACTCAACCCATCCCCCAGAGTGGCCTACCGTCCCAACAGTTCACCCCAGGTTAAAAGAGCGTTATCTACTCAAAGTCTTGTCAAAGACACAGATTTCATTACCAAAACTGCACTCCTAATACAAGAATGTCATTTGTCTGAGCAGCGTCCTGATGCTGATAGCTTTATTAAAGACCGGTAGCGATGTCCACTGCCCTCGGGTCTGGGATGAACATATGAAATGGCAGAGTGCCTGAGCTGGCTGAGGAGGAGGAGGAGGGTTAGCTTGAACAGACACAGAGGGGCAGCTGGTCTTTCAGCTGCAGTAAATCATATAGACTCAGCCCAAATCCAACCCCCACACCTCTCCAAAGAAAAAAAAAAAATACCCCAGGCCTTCCAGCCTAGTGGGCCAAAAAACAAAGACAGGGACACCTAGCAAGCAGCTGGTAAGAAGAGTAATCTCAAATAGTTTCACCTGGGATCAAACCGCCACAGTGAGATGTCAAACTAAGCAAAATAAAAATACTGAAGGTGCTGTTCCATGCAAAATTTCGGCAAAATTACACGCAAAAGAGTCAACTGAGTAATGATTACTGTCCATAGTACGATGTATGAAGCACAACTGAGACAGAAGTCCCTTTCAAACCAGCGCAGTCTCATCCCAAGACGTCATACAACTGACGCTTTTGACCATACGTCAACATCCGCCGTTTTAGGGTACCCTTTAACGTCGGTTAGATGACGTTATCTAATCCTAACCCTACCCCAGGCCTAAACCTACCCTGTCACCAAACTGACGTTAAAGGTAAAGCGTCAGTTGGATGACGCCCCAGGATCGTCATCTAATTGACGTTAAAGGGTACCCTAAAATGGCGGATGTTGACGTATGGTCAAAAGCGTCAGTTGTATGACGTCTTGGGATGAGACTGTGTTATTCGAACCAAGCAGCTTTCTGTTGGTCAATGTGGCAAGTTCGCATAGCCAACTTAACCTGATGCAAAACTTGTGCGTGAAATTCTCTCGCCCTCACACAGAATTCCTGAATAAGTAGATTCCTATTGAAATGATTGGATTTTACGAGCAAAAAAACTCACAAAACAACAGGTAAATGTGACCACATTCTTAATTTACAAAGATTTTGTTATCAAATGACTGGGTCATTTCTCATAAAATATGAAGAGAGGTGTAGTTAAAACTGATCTTAAACCATTGTGAAAATTTGCTGTCATAATGGTTAGGGTTTTCTGAGTGGTTGCTAGGGCATTGCTAGGTGATTGGGGTGTTGTAGGTGTTTGCTTACTGACCCACTTGGGTCAGTAAAAATATCTGACATTGACATTTGACATTTAAGTCTCTATGACATTCTGGTCTCTAGATATGACATAAAGAGAGAGTTCACCCAAAGATTAAAATGTTTAACTTGCATTACTTAACTTGCATCAAGTTGTTTTAAATCTGTATGAGTTTCTTTATGTTGAACACAAAAGAAGATATTTTAAAGAGAATGTGGTTAACCAGACAGTTGATGGACCCCATTGACTTCATAGTATGGTTTTTCCTACAATGGAAGTGTGGAACAACTTGAGGGTCAGTAAGTAACAGCAAAATTTTCATTTTTGGGTGAACTATCCCTTTAAATCCCGCCTTCATTATAAGTCTACAGGATTTTTTGGTCCGTTTTATTGTACGGCTGTGAAATTGTTTGTGGAAAAAAAAAAAAAAAAAAACTTTGTGCTGTGTGAAAATAAGGATTTTAGGTATCAACCAAGTAATTTATGCTTAACATATAACTTATATTATAGACCATTATTTTTTTTGGCAAATTCTGGTCCCATCAGACTCGTTCTTGCATTCAACAGATGGACGAAGCACAACAGAACAAAAACAACATTATAGAAATGTGTTGTTCAAGGTGTGAAACACCAAGAAAACGGCAAGGCATGATGCAATGGCTGAAGATGTCCATCTAACGTGTACAAAAGCAACAAACATACTGAAAAATAGTGCAATAATAGCCTACATTCTGTGTGAAAACAGATTGACAAACTCCACTGCAAAATGGATTGCTGTAAACTGAACCAGCTTATATTCAATGAGATGGATATAAAACAATATCTTGACTTCTAAAGGCAGATTGCCGTCTTTTAATTATTTTCATTAGGGGGCTTTTCTTAGCAGATCTTGAAATATGCCATTAATTGTGATTAATTTTAATAAATCATCAGATCACATAATCAATTTCAATATATATTTTAATCAATTGACAGCCCTTATACTTAGGATTATGGTTTTTGAAAAGTACTTAAATATCAGTAGTAATTTCTACTTTTCTACTAACAAATACCCGTAAAAACTGATGATACAAAATGATAAAAATCTCAACAACTGCATCCCACTCATATTCACACACCGATTACACTGACCCTGAAAAAGAACAACAGTAGCTAGAGTACTAAACAAAAAACCACAAGTAAAAACACATTGAAGGACTTTTTCTTGTTCTGGTAGTCTCCTACACACAAAGGTCACTTTTATTTGACTGCTCAACTGCCCACAATTTCCTCCCTGGTCACCATCGACAGTCCCTCAATGACAAACAGCTTGTTATAAATACCTCGCATCAAGAGGCTAAGGGAGTCGTCTATCGACTTCAGCGAGAGATGCCGAATTAATTTTCCGGTGAATACACTGGACCGGCTCCTAATGATTACAGTCCCATATTAAAGGATGACTCCACGGGTGCTGGGTAATGAAGCTTTCGGAGCAGGGCTTGTGTGACAGACAGATAAGAGAGTGGCCAATGCCATTAGTACATAAAAACCAGCAGCCAACAGGAGGGCCAGGGTTTGGACACTCTTAAAAGGGGCTTCCTTATCACACCTCACAGATACTTAAATGGATTTAGACCTGAATTCAGCTCCCACCGATGGCGAGATAGACGAACATAGCTGAAAGGTGACGCTGGCAGTAAACCAAGGAAAACTAAACACCACGCCAGTTTATGGGAGTCTGTATTTCTTTGGATGTGATTACTGTTGACTCTATTTCACTGGCAACTATGGTTGGGACACACAGGCCAAAGGAAAATATGATACATATGTCAGTTGGATCCGTCCGTGGCAGTAGATCACTTGGGTGAGCTATGCATTTGGGAATAAAGGCCCGATTTTTGGCGGGTGGACGAGCGCTAGCTTGTATACACAGAGACAGAGTTGATGGGCTGTAACCCTGAGTGATGAGCACGTGTGTGTGTGTGTGTGTTGACCAAGCGTGCCACACAACTCCTGAAAAGTGAAGCCAAAGTGTATTTTTTCATTTTAGTAGTTTTCTTCTTCTTCTTCTTTTACACTGATGTAAATTTAAGTGTTGAGTATTAAGTTTAATACGTTTGGTCTTAGTTATTTGATGCTATTAAAATGGGAATGCGACGTCATAATTGACAGCTTCTCTAAACGAAGTAGTCACTGAGGCATCGACTGACTTTTTTGGGGATTTTCGGGAGGAGATTGGAGCTTCAGCTTTAATTTCTACATGACCATAACTGTTTTATTTCACACTGACTGTCATAATGTCATAGTTGTTCTGTAAACTGTAGGCTACTAACGGTTTCTGCAAGAGTGAGGGCAGGACCTTGATACCGTGACTTTACTTTCTGATCACTACGTAGTAGGGCTGGGTATTGACACAAATTTCACAATTCGATTGGATTTCGATTCACAAGCTTGCAATTCGATTCGATTTCGATTCCGATTCGATTCAATATTGATTATTTTGGATATCAGTTACAATAAATGGCAAATTTTCTCAAGTGAATCAAATCTCTTAACTAATGCTGTAAACGATGGGAGTCTAGTTGTAGCCTATAGGCTTCATTAGCCTAATATGAAGGTAATAATTAACTGTTTTGTAGCTATACAAACACTTAAATTACACATTTATTTATTTTTATAATAAGAAGATTATAGGCTATGAAATATAAACATTTACATGGTGGCTGTCATTAAAACTTGCCAGATTTATTCAAATGTGCATTAAATATTGAAGAACATTAAGATTATAATGCATATGATATGGTGTATATATTTAGCAAAATTCTCCTAATTTTTTTCTAGCCGACTAACGAGTTTATGTGGGTTTTCTGAGGTAAATATGACGATACATTGATTACAAGCTGTTTAACTGACGTCTTTCCACGGTTGAGCGAATCAATGTGACATGATACGGATTTCGATAAGCTGTACTCTATCTTTTAACACACTTTCAGATGCTCATTCATGTTTATTTCGCACTGTAACTGGTATTATTAAGCCGGAAGAGAGATCAGCGCTGCTGCTTCTCTTGAGCTGCGCCAGAGAGATCTCACGCCACAGCGCCAAAACGTTATTTATGTTTTTGAATTTCTAAAGAAAAAGAACGTAATTTGAAAATTGAGACTTTGTTTCATATCAATAGTAACAAAGGACAAAGATTATTGCGATTTTTTGGATGCGCGCAGCCGCGATACAATGTTCCATTCATTCAAATGAAACAGGATGACTAATCAATTCTTGAGATTCAAGAATCGATATCGGTTCGTAAAAATGAGAATCGATTAATATCGAGAAATTGATATTTATTACCCAGGCCTACTACGCAGACTCGGGTCCCGCCTCCCGCGTTCACTACTGCGCAGAAGCAGGTCCCAAATCTGCACAAGATGTCAGCGCCATATATTAGGACGTTGGCGGCTTCGGTTTTCACCAATGGAAGAGAGTGAAGGGGTGTCGTCCATCTTTTTTTACAGTCCATCTATGGTGTGGATGTTGAGGTGCTGAAGTAATGCATATTGAACAGAGTGAGAGGAACTCAAACAGAGGGTTTAACCCAGAGTTAATTTAGGCCTAACACACACACACCCTTGAGCCTGATAAGGCTATTACTGGATCTCCAGACACTATAATTGTCCACACAAAAGACAAACTGATTATTGAAGGTACACACACTACAGGTCAAAATTTTGGAATAATTACTATATTGTTTTAATGTTTTTGAAATAAATCTCTTATTCTAATCAAGACTGCATTTATACAAGCAAAAAGATACAGTAAAAACATTAATATTGTGAAATATTAATACAATTATTTAAAATAATGGTTTTCAGCATCATAACTCCAGTTTTCAGTGTCACATGATACTTTAGAAATCTTTATGATGATTTGGTGCTCAAGTGATTTGGTCATCATGTTTTCCACAACATTACCAAGCAGCATAAATGTTTTCAACATTAATAATAATATAAAAAACAATAGTAATAGAATTTAATAGAAGTGGAGGATACAAAAAAAAATTGAGCAACAAATTGGCATATTAGAATGATTTCTGAAGTTCTGATTTTTGTATTAAAACAATATATATTTAAATAGAATTCAAATAGAATTTTTTAAAAGTGTAATAATATGCACAATATAAATGTTTTACTGCCTTAGACACAAGCCTTGGACACAAGACTACTTTTAAAAAACATAAAAAAAAAATCGTAATTATTCCAAACTTCTGACCAGTAGTGTGTATATCGCTCTATAAATAACGAGAATATTATGACCGTGTCAATGGACTATTATCCAAAAGACTGTAGCACCTAATGAAGGCCCAAACACAGATGTGAACGTAGAAAAAATAATCACGGCTGATTGAGCGAAATCAGTGGAATAATTTGGTGTACAACAGTGTTGTCTGAGGCTGACTGCAGGTTCTCTGAAAAATATTTTGCTGCGCACAAAGGCTTAGTGGTGAAGTCAAGTCCTTCCCTTAATTACCTGCTATTGTATCACACGTCTCCCGCCCATCCCCCGCCACAGTAGGGTCCCATTTTAACCAGGCTCCCCATATGCCCCGGCTCACTTGTTGGCCTTTCCTCTTTGCCACCATCTGGCATATTAGTTCAGCCAAAATGAAAAAAAGAAAGAGCCAGACACAATGAGACAGAGAGCTAGCCCATCTGCTCCCTGCCAGACTCCCCAATCATTACTACACAAAAGCTGCATTTACCCTGCTACACAATCCACCGTTTTTTAAACCTCTTATCCCCTCTGCTATCGTTGCACCAAGAGGAAGTCATCCCTCAACCTGATTATGGATGCGTTTTTTTTTTTTTTTTTCCCAAGCAAATGCGAACCAACTATGAACAATCAGGGGGACAATTTCAAGGTAGAGACGCAAAGGAGGCGTTCGGCCCCACAAGTTCGTCTTGACAGGGAAAACGATTCTCTCGGCCTCCTTGTCAAGTCAGGGCTCGAGTCGCTTGCGCTCTCTCTCTCTCCCCTGATGAACACGCACCAATGAGCATGCCCGCTCCGGCGGAAATGGCTGACAATCAAAGTGTTGTCGTCAAACATGGAGCAGTGACGGGGCAAAGATCGCTGCCGTCTGGCCCTCAGAGAGCGCACACTCACGCATTGATCCACCTTCTATCGGGCTTGTCATCGCAATGAACTCACTACTGTGTTAAACCACAGGGGTGATACTGGATACAAATACATTATAGACTGAAAGTCAACTGGGCTTCAGTGGACAACCTAACATTTACTACCACAGAATGTGCAATTTAAAATGTATTTAAGTTCCAGAAGTAACAATCTCCATTAAGAATTTTTTCAGATTTTCAATCAAAAATGTGAGAGCTTAGCAGGTGATGATATTTGCTTCTGTAGAAGCAAAAGGTCAGTGTGATAACGTCATCTTTAATATATTCTGTGTAGTGTGTAACTGCTAAATTACCTGCGAAGAACTACATTATCCTCTTCAATCCTAAAATGGGCAGCGCCTTGAATCCACCAATCAGAGAAGTCACTGTTACCTTAGAAACGAGAACTACACCAAATTTGCCACTCCCATAAAGCATGTATTCATTAGCAATTGTGTAATAAAATCAGTCTCACTACAATCATAAACAATTATAATATATATATATATATATATATATATATATATATACACATACAGTATATGTGTGTAATTGTTTAGGATTGTAACGAGACTGAGACATTTATCATTCAAGTAAAAAAATATATATATACTGTATACATATACCTTTTTTTAAAACTACATTGAATAATAAATGTCTATAGCTCAATATTTTGGTTATTTATATTATAGTCTTTGTTATATGCTGCCACTTTTGAAAACTTTTGACAAACAAAAATAGTTGAAATTATATTTCTTTAAACATTGTATAGGACGTATAATTATTAATTCATGGTTTGGAACTCTTTGAGGACTTTTTTGAAATCCCAGAGAAGAAAATTTACAGGAAAAAAGCGAAATACAAAAAAACAAACATTTGCACTACATTTCTTCAGAGTATTTTAAGAAAGAAATGTTAATTCAAACTGAATGTTTTTCTTCACAGTTTGTTAAAAAGGAAAAATAAATAATAGGTGCCATTTGTGAAACCAATGGGTTAAGGCTTAATGGAGATGCCAAACACGACGTGTCCTGACCTCTGCATATTCAGACCGCCTAATTGCACATCCAGACTCTTTGCTTTTACAATGCCAGCAAGAAAGCTCTGCGATCTATTTCTGGCTGTGTGGTCACACACTATTGTGTGGGTGCAGAAAAATTCTGCTGCATTAAACTAATTTTCCAGCACCGCAGCCCACGACAACACTTAAAGTGCAAAACAGGTCATCAAGTGGAGTAAGTGGAAGAGGACGTCTAATCCATGTGAGGAGCTCGAGTTAATTCATCAGAGTGCCAGTTTGTCTAAACTGCCATTGCCCTGGCGTTCTGATTACACTAGCAGGGGGGGAAAGGTTGTTGCTACGAATGGAAGACGCAGCGAGCAGCTGTCGCGGTCCGAGTGGGCTGATGTAAGCCCTATTCTCAGCGAGTCCGTGGCGGTTTCAATTACGCACTAACCCCTGACCCCACGCTGCTTGTAACCGAGAGATGAGAAGAGGTGCTGGGCATGACGCCTATAAGCTCCAAACGGCAAGGACAGAATGGGATTTGGAGGCTCTAAATGAGGAGTTTGTGGCACTGTCCCTTCTCGAATTGAATGGGATTCCATCTGTAGTGTGCGTTTGGGGGATGGGCGGTCACTTTTCTTTGCCTCTTTGGAGCGGTTTTCTATAGACACGGCTACACTTTAGACGGTGGAGTGAGGCCACCTCTTCTGTTCTTCCTTCTGCCCCTTTTGACCCTCTGTCTTTGGTCAATGTGGAGATTGCCAGAAAGAGACAGCTGCACTCCAGGCTTCCCGCCTCACTTCCCTGTTGCTCTTTGAGCCTTTCTTGGTTTTCCATTGATTTCTCCATCACCCTCTCAGCTGTGTGTATCTGGCGCTTTAGAAAATTTCATCTCTGTTGGGTGGACGAAGGCTAAGTTTCCCAGCCCGAAAATAAGAGAAATTCGAGACCACATGGCTTTGGCTTTGTGGCAACAATGTCCTTCCTCTCCAGGCGAAGAGAACTCCCAGGGGAAATCAGATAACATGCAGCCACATACAAAATTCAAGGCCAATAATCAAACCATCAATTGCTGGGATCAAGTCAAATGCGTTTGGCAGACGTGGATGGGCTTTTAAATGCACATCACACGAAACAGCAGGATGGCTCTTCCATTACAGTCCAAATAATTCATACCCTGAGAGATTACTGTAAAGATTGAAAGATATGAGTGCGTTTCAACACCAGAGATTCCACACGAAACAATCAATTTGAGCCTGCGTGCGTTTGCTGGAAGATGCTGATGCTGGCAGTTCCTTCTCTGATTCAGTAAGCACAGATTTTTTCTCCCTAATTATGGTCAAATTACAGACTCTGGCTGTGGGATCACAAGCCTCTCCTCCCATTTTCTCCCACAATCCTTCATTCTTCTGCGAAGACGGGGAAAATGCAACATATCTGTTTTAAAAACTTGATGGAGAACGCTGTGGTGAGCTGAGAGTGTTTTCTGAAAGGAGCCATTTTAGAGCATCACATTTTCATGAACTCACAAAATTTGGCAGAAAGCTCTCCTTAAAACAAGTAGCAGGATCATGGTACACTGATGGTATCAAACATCCGATAAACACCATGGTACTGAATCATTGCCATTTTCACATACTATGTGTTCACTATGTATTTTACTTAGGATATGTCACACTTAGCCTGGCAAGCCAGACCCACATCAAGATGTTGGGTCTGAGAACTCACCATTGGCAGAGCTCAACTCGAGGGGTGGGATAAACGGTTGTCTTTCAAATTCCCCTTGCATGCAATAGGATAGCGCTACAGCCAACCAGAGCGTTTTCCCACCAGTGGAGCTAGTTGATAGATTAAACTTTTGCCGTATCTGGTCGGCAAAACTACAAACACATCTCCTTTTTAAGAAGGACTTAAGTGCCTTTCTTTGTTCTTTTCTCAAAGACAAGTTTAACTCCAAGTCGCACAGAGTCGCGGCCAAAGCTGATTCGAAAGACCGTTGTTCGCCAGCAGCAGCAGCCATTCTTGTCATTCATGTTTTCAAGTAGCAGGGAACCATCGCAACTCTGTCGTCATTATGTTAAACCTGCCCGCCGACTCTATACACAATGCGATTGGCCTGACTAGAATTTGTTTTTTCCAGCTCGAAAGCCGACGGAGAGTTGCTAGACCACCCTGGCTGCAAAATAAAATTTGCTGCCACTAGGGAGCGTCTAGATTTCTAGGCTATGTCACACTGGCAACATGCTATGTTTTGCACCATTTTCTGAATGTATGCACTACAGCTATACTCGTTCTCCACAGACAGACATATTGGATTTATTTTACTTGTAATAAATTATTAGCTCATCCAAAAATGAAAATGCATTCAGTCATGGACTTTCAGTGGAGAGACAGAAATCTCTCAGGTTTCGTTAAAATATTTTCATTTATGGTTCAAAAATGAATGAAAGCCGTATGGGTTTGGAGCAAAATGAAAGAAATAAAATAGTTTTGGGTGAACTAACCCAACTTCTCTATTATTAACAACTCGAAACCAGCCTAATTATACAGGTCTACCTTGTGGCCTAAGGAGTCACAACTAGTTGAATTTAAAAACAGTAGTTGAGTACATTCCTAGTATTTACATGGTACTCTAAAAGACTTCAAAGAATAGCTGTGTACTACTGTACCATGAAGCATGCTGAAAAAAACCCATGAAATTACCATGGTACCATGTCCAAAAATCCTTCTACTCATATAATTCTCTTATCCCAAATATAAAAGAGTCTCAAATATCCAATAAAGGCCCTTTACACTTAAAGATATCTGGATTACACACAAGTCAATGAACTCGCCGAGTCTAAATGCAACAAAAGGTTAATGACTTCTAGCTGTTACATTACTCTATGGCACACGCTAGAAACACTTCATTTGACAAGTAGCCAAAAAGCCGAAAGCCCAGAAAATACAATTGTATTATCTAAGCCCAGCACAAATGTGATTTTTCTTTTTTAAAGAGAAGAGCACAGACTTCAAATACCATGTGGATTGTTCAATGAAAAGGACATGTCAAATGCAACGTTCACAAAATTGAGAATATGAGCTGTGAAGATGTAATTGGCATGATAATGTCTAAGTGGTAAGTTATTATAGTAGCTAGCTTAAAGCTGCCGTCTGTAGCTATTTTGGGGGATTAAACATTTTCCAAAATACATATTTGAGAAAATACCAGACAGTGTTCCAATATCTCTGCTTGACGTAGCTCAATTCAAAGTGGTAAGCGTGTTGTTTTTAATTCTAGTGATACTGGTAGATTTCCACAGGAGATTCAAGCGTGTCTTTGCGTTATTACGTCACATCTGTACACAAAAATATGGAGTCTCGGCTAGTATAAGTTATATTGAGTCATAATGTCACATTCTGTATATAAAGAAGAGTCTTGGCTAATACTGTATAAGCTATATTGCGTGTGAGGTTGCTGTAGGTGGATATGTATAGCCTTTTCTCATCACACTTGATTTAATTAAACTTATCAATTTGATGGCGGATCCAGAAAGTTTCAAACGATTCAAAAGATTTACCCGCTGTAAAATGCAAAAGACTTTGTTCGGACTTCGGAGTGGCTACAGAACAAAAGAGACTGCAACGGGCCCATGCGAAAACAAGCCGGACTGCAGCTTTAAGAACTTTAGTCAGATGTCATAATTAATTTGACACAAACAAAGATGGGAGAGACAGAACTTAAGTAAAATTCCTACAAAGGGATGTAACATTTGCAAATTTACACAAGAATTTCAACTAACAAATGATTTATACAGAAATTTGTAAATATGTCGTACTGTCATAGGTAAGGTTGCATCTATTTTTCATAATGCATTCTTTACGAATATTTTTTTATTTGGTCCACCTCGGAAGCTTGTTTCTGCCACGGAAGTAAAAGGTAATTGCTGCTTTTTATCTTACAATCCTGAGGAAAAAAAATAATTGAGAATTCTTTGTCAGAATTGCAAGCTTATATTTTGCAATTCACACTTGGGATGCACCGATGAGCATTTTGGCCGATACGGAGAATTCTTAAATGGATATATTTCGATAAATCGAAATCCAATTTTTAAAAAAAATTATCATTATTGAGAGCTTGATTACAAATACAAAAGTCTCACCATTAAATGTCCATGTCTCATGATGACCACAATTATAATGTTCTCATAATTTTATGGAGCCTACATGACAGCCTATTGCACTTAATATGTTTAAGTGATTCCAATCATATTTCAAGCATATCAAAACCATCATGGCAAACAGTGCGCATCTGAAGTGTCTTAGCTGAAGGAAATAATCCATTATTTATCGGTTTTAATATATTGCACAACTTTCTTATTGAGCCCATAATGATAATATTAAAAATGGACATATATCGACCAATGCCGTTATGGTGGCCGATATTTTGTGCATCCCTAATTCACACTTTCTTTCTCAGAATTGTGAGATTAAATCAAAAGGTATTCATATTCACAAAATAAATATTTTGTTAATGAAAAAACGCAAAAGAAAAAATATCTAAAGAGGCTTCGATAGGAAAGACATTCTTTTATATTTTATCAGCTGACCATGGCTCGATTACACTGCAGTCAAATTCAATATCGCATCTAATCTGACTACGGTCCATACTGGCTATGGCTGTAATACCATATCACAACACAACAAAGTGATCACATGACAAGAAAACAACAGCATTTCTGAAGAGTGGCGGTAACACTAACCCTTTTTCTGGGTGGTCCTTTATCTTCCTCTTTCCCTCCCTTGCCACTCTTGGCTTGCTTGGCGGTCTTCTGCTCTCCTGGCTGCTTGATGGTGATGCGGATCTCAGGAGGACAGATGTAGTTCTCCAGGTTCTTTGGAGGTTTCTTGGCCCGCTTGGTCGTTTGGATCTTCAACTTCAAGCTGCCTTCGGAGAAACTGGCCTCCTTGATGGAGAATTCCTGCTCCTCCAGCCCATCTCCCTGCCCCCACCTCTCACTGTCCGCATTGGAAGTGACATCCATGTCCTTCCCCAGACCAAGGTCTTCGTCCTCTTCATGGTCCTGTTGCTCTCCAGGTAAAGGCAGGCTCTTCATTGGACTGGCGAGGAGACCCACCTCACTGAGGTCTGCTCTGTTGATGGTGGTAACGGTGGAGAAGAACTCCTCGTTTCCTTTGGGCCGGGCAGTCCGATTAAGGTCTCTTTGCTCCATTGACAATCTCAAAGCTTGGTCCAAGAATCAGGAAACAGGGACCCAAAAGGACAGTTGGGCACCGGTCCGGGTGTTTGAGTTTAATCAGTGAGGGATGGCTTTTTGCTCTACTGCTCCCGGAATCTTATAAATCTTGATAAGGTGGAGCTGTTCCCAGGAGAAACTGAAAGTAGAGTCAAAAAAGAGGAAAATTATTAGTTGATTAAAACTATAAAAAATTATAAACAATCATTTATGAGACATGCTAAATTCCATTAAATAGGTAAACAGTCTGTATCAAATCATTTAGTACAATTCACATTCTCACTAATGTGTCGTAACGGCTAAATCCCATTAATCAGTTAATCAGGTTAATCAATTTGTTGTTCTAACAAGTAGAAACACCAAGTTACAAGACGTATTGTTAGTTAGCACTTTAGGTTTCTATTTCTGTTACATAGTGGTGAGTAGCCAGCTCCAGACAAATCTCATAAGTACAATGAAGTAAACATAGATGTGTATTAATAAATACCAAAAGTACTTTTAATTATTTTGGTTACACTTTATTTCGATAGTCACTTTAGACATTCTACTAACTATAAGTAACTTTTCAACTACATGTCAACTAAGTGTCATTAGAGTATTAGTAGGCTGTAGTAGACTGTCAGTAGATTGTTAGGTTAGGGTTGGGTGTTAGGGTTCAGGTTAGGAGAACAAGTTGACTTGTAGTTGCTAAGTTACTTACAGTCAGTTGAATGTCTGTTGGGAGACCAACAAAATAAAGTGTTAGCAGATATTAAGCTGACAGTCTACTAGTTCTCTAATGATAGTTAGTTGACATGTATCGGCAAAGTTACTTATAGTTAGTTGAATGTCTAAAGTGGACTATCAAAATAAAGTGTTACCATTATTTTTAATTAGAGATGCATGATTTATCTGATTAAAGACGATAAATCATGGATTATTTCCTTCAGCTGAGACACTTCAGATGCACACTGGTCACCACCCACCATGATGGTTTTGAATAGTTTGAAATATAATTTTAATCACTTTAAAAAGGTAAATACAGTTAAGTGCAACATGTGAACCGCAAGTATAGGCTACATTAAATTATGATAACATTATAATTGTGTGCTTGGGACGTGGCTTTTTATGGGGAGAATTGATTTTTTAATCAAACTCTCAAAAATAAAAGAAAAATCTGGATTTAAATTTATATATCGTTTTTTAAATATTAAGAATTATTGGTATTGTATCGGCACATTTTTCTAATGGTGACATCATCTGACACTTAAATTAATCTTGAAAAACACACAAGCCCGGTTCCACAGACAGGGCTTAGATTAAGCTTAGTTCAATTAGCTTTTATAAACGTGCCTTAGAAAAAAAAACATTACCGGAGTGCATCTTGAGACAAAACAATGGCAGTGCCATATTTTATGTCAGAGCAAGTTGCACTTCGTTAAAACCGCTTAAACATGCATTTTTGTCGGAGACTTTTAAGCCTTGCCTGTGAAACCGGGGGTTCATTTCATTAAAAAATATTTTTCTTAATCTGCATCATTCAAAACTCAAAAATAATATCGCTTTTTAATACTGCTAAATATTAAATTAATGCTAAGGTGCCAAATGTTGGCAAAAAACACTGTTTTTAGTCTTAACTAAAACGTTTAATTTTTTATTTGACATTTATTTAGACACAGCTGTATCCATTTATCAGTTATTTGCCATTACATGAAAATAATTGACAGTTTCGGATCAAATTTAAATATAAATTTTAAACACTTAAGTATGTCAGGACTGTACGTAGTGATGAAATACTCCCTCAGTACTGTAATTCCTATTTAAGTGGGCAAGCTCAATTACTGAACAAGACAAATCTGTCTTTGTTAAACCACCAATTAATCAGGATCGGGGTTTAAGCACTCAGTCTTCAATCCAAAACGGTTGTACTGCTGGCTCCAGGCAAACTCCCTGACACCATAATTACATTGCTGACCAGCTCATTTGCTTTAGTGGTCAGTTGAGTAAGCCTAGTCACGGTGTGAAAGTCAACAAATGAGGTCTCTGGCCCAGTGATAAACACTTTCCAGACATCAAACAAACCACAAACTGAGCGACCACAGACCTGGAAAAGCCCAATTAGGGTTGAATATAACACCTCCACAGCACACATCAAATTGGGCATTAAATGAATTTAGGATAATTTTTTTGGGGGGGTGGTAGTGGTTTTCAACATATCAATTATTTCAGGCCAAACAAACCACGATTAACAAATTAAATTACACAATCTAGTGTTGACTGCACAACTAGATCTAAAAATAACTCTAAAACGCATTTGATTGTCTCAGACCATTCAGATGTTATGTCATACGTCAAGGACCGGAGACACACACACAGTTAAGCCTGACAAAACAAAGTTAACAATAGCCAGGAATGGTGGACATTTAAAACTAATCTTTGAAACAAGCAGTTTCTATTTTGGAGAGGAGATCAACACGCCTCTCCATTCGCCAAGCATCAGCCGCATGATGTCAGTATTGATGTATAGACTTGAACGTTCGGAGCATCGAGCTCAGTCTCTCATCTGCTCTTGGCTTGTTGTCAGACAGAGCTCAGTGTCATTTACCCTTTCAACTGCCAGACAGGTGACAGATGAGAGGCTATACTGAAAACAACGCCAGCTATCGCAAGACAGCCTGGATCCACGCTAGACTAAACAGCTCAATCTATCCATCATATCATGACAGTCAAAATAGCATGTTTCTCATTCCAGCCCGTGCCGACTCAAACACGGCCATTCACAAATCCTCAATTGAAACCCAGTTGTTTATCTTAGTTGTCTATACCTATGAGTAGTGTCCCGATGCATCTTGGGTGTTCTAGCTATTTGGCGAACCAACTAAAAAATGTGACGCCGATTCACAATGGCCACGTAAACACTGCAGCTAAAACGGTTGTCACTCCTCTTTAAGGCCTTAATACTGTTCTGTACAAACTGCAATTATTTTTTTTAAGCGTTACGATTTCTTACAATTGTGACTTAATACAGTATTTTATTATTTGAATACAGTTGGGACTTTATTTCTTGGAATTGTGACCACATTTTAAATAATTGCAACTTTATTTCTTACAATATTGTATATCTCAAGATTAGGCCAAATTTTCCACATTTTATATACCAAAGATAGACCAAATTTTCAGCTACCTAAAATAGCTATTTTCAGTTTTAGGCCAAAATAATTTTGGAGGGTCAGTGCCCGGGCCGAAATCAGGGACCGAAACAGAAGTTCAATTAAAGCTTCTCAGGTGGCACATTTTGACTGTGTTTAGCATCTATTTCATGCACACAACATGGATAAACTACAACAGCTAAACGTGTCAGCCATGTGGACACTAGCTCTGGATTGACAATATTAATTTCATGATTTTAATAATGACATGGTTTGTTAAATCTAAAATCTTGCAGTCTGTGCTGTTTTCTGTTGATGCAGCGTGAACAAAACTTCACTAAACATTTGTAGCACGCCTGCCATCCAATAATTGCAAGCTCTGAGCTATTACCTTTACATGAAGCAACGTTTTGAATTTCAAAATCCACCTTGCTTATCTTCCAAGTGGACATTTCTGTGTGTCAAAAAGAGAACTACACTGTAAAAATGAATATGCTTTATCTGATTACAGATTACAAGCAATATAATTAATTAAATGTAACAAATTAGAATTGAGTAATAATTAATCAAATTAAGTTAAGATGAGTAAAACCTACAAAAACAACCAAAAAAACATAAACTGAAGTCACCATTATGGTGATCAGTGTTTGTTTTAGGTTTGTTTTAAAATGATTGTTTTCTCCTTCAGTGATTCTGCTTGTTAACATCAGGTGTCTTCAATGTTGGCGATATAAAGAGTTCAATTAATCTTTGACGTCTGTCTGTTTTTTGGTGTAAACTTTACTCGTTTTAAATAGTTAACTTTTAAGGAATAATTTGACTACTTCTTACTCAATTCTAATTTGTTAAATTTAATTCATAATATTTATTTTGTAATCTGTTGCCACAATTATATTGATTAGATAAAGCATGTTCATTTTTACAGTGTAACGCATCTTCATCTAAAATGAAATGATTTTGTTTTCTGCTCCAGATCAAAATAATACGTTCATTTTAAAATGTAACTACAATTATGGTAATTTATAAACATAAAGCAAAACATTAAATGTGCAAAAAAAGTAGTATTTTTAAGTCGACTAGCAGTAGCAGTAACGTTTATTGGCTAGTCACATCCCTATTCTTTACTGTAAATGTCCAATCAAAACACCCTAGCGACAACCTAGCAACCACCTAGCAACTATTCAGAACAAATCTCCATCAACCTACAACCACTCCAACCATGTTTATCTCAAGTCACTAGCACTACTTTTGTCAAAAAGATCTACGGATTAAACTGTTGGCATTCACTTCCACAAGTAAATACGGTTGTTCAAATAGCCAGTCAATAATCAAGGCTGGAGATTTCTTGACTCAGTGTGATTCCTGGTTGTGTAAGTCTAATCCATACACTCACAAAGATATTGCCTTACACAACAATACTAATCCCCAACACCCAGTTTATGTAACAGAGAGCCCTGTATGGTATAGTGGGCACGCTAACTGCACACTAATTGTGTAAGAAAACAGTCTGCTCATAAACAGGTTTATTATTATCACAAATACGCCCCGGGCAGACCGTGGGTAACTACAACACATAAAGCAGTTCTGTGTCAGCAGCATTGCCTGTGGCAGACTCAAAGGGGGGCATATATTCAGAAGCTCATACTCAAGGGGCTTTGCATACTGATCTGCCCTCTTTTCTGATGCATCTCAATTAAGATGATCAGAGCGCCAGGGGGCAATTATCTGAACGAATTCATCAAGCTCAGCTCAACAAAATCAGCTCAACTGGGTTAACTTGTGTAGGACTATAAATCAATCAAATGTGTTTCAATAGTTGCTGAAAATTACAAAAATAAACTGTAATCGGAGCTTAACTACGTAGGGGCTGGTTGCCAGAACTGCCATTCGCCCTGTCAGGCCAGTGCAGTGTCACTAAATCGTATACATACATTTTTATGCACATGAACATTTTTATGAACATTTCTGTAGCAAATTTAACTATTTAAATTGAGTCTCCAAGGTAAAGTTGTGTAGCTAGATTTGTAATAGCACTGGTAATTTGGATTAAAATATTAAAATAAATGTTATTGATTTTCAAACAAATGGGCATTTACAACTACCTTTATGGAGCGGTGTATGCAACCATTAAAGCTGTATTATATATACATATATATATATATATTATAAATTGCTAACATCTTCAATAGCTATTTATTTTGAATATATATATATATATATATATATTTTTTTTTTTTTTTTAAATTTAAAAAAAAAAAAGTGCCAGTGAAGACGTTGGTAAGGCAAGCACAAACTGAGCTCCTAAAAAAAACTTTACAATTGATCCCTGATTTTAATATGACCGTATGTTCAGGACTTCTTTCAAAGCCTGTGCTCTAAGGACTTTTTTGAACGGACACAATCTGTAGTCGGGTGTCAAGACTGTGTGCGGTGGTGAGAGGATTCCTTTCTGTCCCCGTCCCTTTTAAGGCCATGAACAGTGAGCAGGCTTGAGGTAGACTCACAAATAGCCTTGCCAAACAACCATGTGCTCACACTTTGTTGAGGTCTGGTGGTAAACAGAGGAAACTAAGTAGCTTTACCGTCATCTTTTTGATAAGATACCAAAGGGATCCAGTTACAATTAAAATAATAAACATACTTTAATACTCAATTGTTTACAATAATTGTTCTATTAGTTTCCTGCATTAGTCTTCATTCTTATCCTATATCCAATGAGTATTTGTGTCCATTAAATGGCCACTAATGGCTTGTTTCTACAGAGTGGTATAGCACAGGAAAGTACAAAACGCCGGTACACAATTATCTCCGTCTCGATAGTCAGAAGTCGTGAATGGTACCAAATTACCAAACGGTAACACTTTTTTGGGACCCACAGTAGTACGGTACCTAAAGGGTGGAGCTAGTAGCTACTCACTGCAGAACGTTGATTGGTTAACAGAGAATCGCCACTTGCACATGCTACAAGGGGAATGACAACACAAAAATGACAACACTATTCTTTAATAGACAGTTCAAACTAAATTCCACTGCAACACAATGTTTTTTTGTCTTGTGACAAACACCCACATCCGAGAACCAAGTATAATATCGGTTGTATGTCCTCATTGCTGTTTACTGTGTCGCTTTCTTCTTTGAGCGAGAATGACGTCGATTGCTACTTTCCGGCATACACCTCGCCTATCAATTAAGTGTACTGTTGATGGTGGGAATGCAAGACGGATTAGGGTTTATCGTCCTGAATTGTACTGTACTGTCCTGTCTCACTCGGTGGAAACGAGCCAATAGAGGCCTTCAGTTTCTGTACGTCCACACTGTCGCCGACTTGAGCTTCCAAAGCTGCAGGTAGTCAACGGAAGCTGGCTTTTCTCAGCTGCAAGGAGCGCGTCATGTTTTGGGCATTTTGAGCGTCAATCAGAAAGTTGAAAGAAGCACAACTATATGGTAATGAGCAATGATGCAGTTCAGCGGCAAAACGCCAGCAACCAATCGGAATATAGACGTCCTTCGCTCTGGCTGTTTCCGGGGAGAAACATACAATGTAAACTTTCGTTCCTACCAAAACATTAGTTCCAAGAAAATGGAAGAGAAGGTAATAATTGCTGTTGCTGGGTTTCCTACAGGTTTCCTATTATGACATGACGTTGATTGCTTATAGGGACAGCATGAGCTCAACTTGTATTTGAAATATTTGCGAACGCTTTAAAGCGGGAATGCAATTAATTTGCTCGGTGACACCGATTTGACCAATTGCATTTATAGCCTAATAATAATAGCTAACTATTCTTTTTTTCTCCCAACCAAATGTGACCAAAATAATGGTTATAAAAATCCTGTCATTATAAAAGGTTTCTTTAATGTATTGCTTGTTTTTTTCTGTTTATTACATTTCATGTTGTGACACTTCTATTCTCCCTGCAACGTGTTCAAAGCGTCAACAAGCTTCCCCGTACTTTTTGACAAGCGTCCTTGACAGGGTGGTCAAGGACGGTTTTTATGCTCTAATCATTGGTGAGTCATTATTAGTGCTGTGCAATAAAGCTGAATAAGAAACTATATTTTTTGTTAAAACATTTTTATATAAGAAACATGCCATGCTGAGACTTAAGAGACCGGATGATGACTTAAATTATTTGTTGAATCAAGAGTTTTGAATCTTTTCACTGAAATGAACAGTTTGCAAAGGTACTGATTCAAACTGACTGTGTTTTTGTATCAAAGCAAAGAAGGATAATGATCAATAATGAACAAATCCTTCATGCATATCTTTCTTCCTTCTTTCTTTTGGAGACATTTTAATCAAATGTCTGGATCTCGTGGAGAAAACGACAGACTTCTCACTGGTGACAAATGCCGAACTTTGCCAAACATTATGCCATAGAAATCCCACAAGCTTGCATTAATTTTTAATACAATGCCCACATCTTAAAATCCAATCAACAACCAATAGATAATGTCCACACCCTGGATTTGTCAACAATCCATTACACACAGATGTATCACAAAAAGGAAGAAAAGATCTAGCACTACTTTACGCACTACTCACTCAGTTTACTTTACGTTTAATTGCAACTTTAAGGAACAAATAAAAAGCACATTATCACTGTAATATTTACAATGTTGTTTAATTTTTATGCAAAGTAAAATTATTGAAAATAAATATGGTAAATACTGGATATAATCCAATTCCAAATTATTATTGCCAAGAAACACAGTGAAGGACAGAAGTACAGTCCGTTTAATTTTTTTTGGAAAGACATGTTTTTTTTGTGTTTTGTCAGCTTGAACGAGCGAACACCCATGCACACAGCAGTACACCATATTGAACGGACTGTACTGCTCCCTCACAGTCTGATTTTCGTTTGTGTTAAATCAAATAAGGCGTCTACCCTGGCTAACATCAATAGACCCCTCAGAAGTGTCACTGTTCTACAAACGAAGGGAAACTTCACAATCCCGGCCATATTTGTTCAAGGCAGACATCAATTGTCTTGACACGGCTGAATTAGACACTCTATGTGCCGTAGCTTCGGGCGGCTACACAAATATATTCTACATCAATGGTGGGACGTAAATAAACACTCACTGGTAGCTGGTGAGGATGCCAGGATTGAAACAGAATTAAACCAAAATGTGTCTGCTGTCTAAAAAGCATGCTTTCTTTTCCAGCGCCTTGACCAGACACAGTCACACAGTGAAAAGCTGACCATGATGTTAATTTCAAGGCCAGTTAAGAAATCTAGTTTCTTGAATTTCTTGAACAGACAACACTAATTGGACAAGGTGCCAAAGTGACATGAGGGGCATGGTTGAAAAGATTTTACAATCCAATGCCCTCAAAAACAACTGATACAAGTAGGCTTGAAAATTAAATCACATTCACAACTGCCTTGCATCAACAAAAAAGTACTGTTTTTATTGGCGGCAGACTGAGGGCAAACCACAGCTCAACTGGTCGTCGCCTTAAAGGGATAGTTCACTTTGAAATTAATTTTTGATATGTTTTAGCTTACCTCAAGGGCATCCAAGATGTAGGTGTCTTTGTTTCCACAGTATTTTCAATTTTAATATTTTTAACTTGTGGCGCTTTCCAGACCGAAGCACCCGCGGCCTCAGATCACTTGGACGTGGCTGTGGTTACAATAGGTAAAAACGATATACATACTGTTCGTTTTCTCACACAAACCGCTCTTTTCGTGTTTTAGGCCATCAATGTGTACTTACATTTACGAGTCATTAAATCATGTTTAATTTGGACTTCTTTGTGCATCCTCTTTTAGAAAATCCCTATAGACTTCCATTATATGACTGAAAGTAGGCATGTGCCGGTATCAAATTTTCATGCTGCTGTTAATTGATTGAGTGGTATTATCACGATATTTTAATTGCTCAAGAAAAACAGATGCATTGTGGGTATCTAAAAAAAAAACAACTTGCATCACAATGTGTAATTGTGATTTTCAAAACATATGGTTAACTAAACAGAATTTAGTGACAACATGTTACAATGTTTACATGGTACAATGACTGGTAGGCTACTGTGTGTATAATTCAATTAAATTCTTGGATTTGATTTCAGTCTTAATTCAATATTGACTCATTTGGATAAATATTAGGTAGGCTACAGTCTACATGGTAATGTTTCTCAAGAAAAAAATATATCTCACATAATGCCATCATTAAATGGCTTTCCTGAGGTAAATGTAAAGTTTTGTGACACAACTGTTCTCCAGCAGTGTTATTGACCTCTTTCCGTGTTTGAAAACACTGATTGATCGTTATTATGTATAAGTATATATACCGTTTCGGTAAGTTGTACTGTATATTTAAATAAAAAGTAACATGATCTGTTTACAAACTGAGGCGCAACAATTTGTCAAAATGGACAGAACCTAAGAGGTGATTTTTTTTTTTTAATATCAAAAGTAACCTGCTCTGTCTAGTCTGTCGTGTCAGTGTCCTCTTTGCTCTGTTGTGATTTTTCTCTGTGTGAGAGCGTGTGAAAAGTGTCAAATGCGTAAAGCACTTTTCAGACAGGACGCGGAATGCGCAACGCTGGCCGTGGTTCAACGTTGCCCTTCAGATACTGTATAACACGATTTGCCATTTTGAAATAAAAAGTTGAACTATTTTGAACTTTAACCGCAGCGTGTTTTGGTCGACGCAGCAACAAAACGTCCCTGAACATCTCGCGCGTATTCCACGTCCTGTCTGAAAGGCGCTTGAGTCTCTGAATGTGTAGTTGGCAGCCCTGCGGGGCTAAATCATCAGGAGCGTTCCACCATGCTCCTACTCCATGTGAGGATTGTTTACATTAGAGTGCGCACGTGTTTTGCACAACATATACACAGTGTTTGAGAGGTAAATGGAAAATAAGCTCATGCACATTCTAAAAGACAAAAATTTTCACGGTATTTCGAAGAGCCCACGATAACAATATCGTGCATATTCATTACCACGATTTATCGCATTACCGAATACCGGACAACAACGGTTTGACCGAAAAATGTCAAAATTGAAAATACTGTGGAAACAAAGACACCTACATCTTGGATGCCCTTGAGGTAAGCTAAAACATATAAAAAATTCATTTCAAAGTGAACTATCCCTTTAAATTCATTTCGGATAACCAATATCTAAAGGGTGCCTGCCCGAAGGGCTACTAGCGATTTTGAAATTGAATTCATATAATTCATGTTCTGTACTGGTAGGAAGAAGGTGTCCGTTCAAACAGTTGAATGCAATGGTAGTTCTAGAATGCAATAGTAGCCAAGTTGTTGTGAGTTGCTGATATCACGGAAAGATGAAAGGAGGAGAGTTGCACCGTTTAAAGATAGTATAATATTAGCTGGAATAGATGTTCTTTGGGTTCAGTTTGCCACAAAATATCACAGATCCCTTCTCTTGTATGTTAAAAAGGAACTTCTTCTTTGGCAGCAAGAGTACTTTGTTATCTGTTAATAGCCACTTCACCATCCTCAGACAGTGTTGCTGTTTGCCTCCTACAACTGCCTGAACACTTCGTACCCAGCAGGCCAAGGAGCAACGCTGGAGATTTTGCAGAGGTAAGAAATCAGTTATCCATGTCAAACATCAAATCCATTATGACCACTCTCTCTGGCTAAGTCTAGGGGTTCTCTGTTAAAAAAAAAAAAAGTGTTCTCCACCCATGGTTCGGCATGCACCTGCACTTCGGTTCATCTCAAAATGTGATGACGCATATATAATATTATGGTTTGTTAAAAATAACGTGCATAAAACAGATAGTTTTGTCGGTGGATGCACATGCTAATTAAAATGGTCACTCTTTGTAAAGTTTGGTCAATGTGACTGTTATATGCTCAGACATGACCAGTGAATTATGCCGTCATCACCCAGGTGTTGACAAAACACTTGTGAGCGCATGCGAAACCTGAACAGCACACGTCGTGTGTTTAAACGAAACTCATTTAAGCCATGCCAATTTAAACCTTCAAGAGCAAAAGAGATTTGTGTGTGTGTGTGTGTGTGTGTGTGTGTGTGTGTGTGTGTGTGTGTGTGTGGTGTGCACTCATCCAATGTGCGCACACATCCCAGACAGAGCGCAAATATTGAGTTCTCGTTTAAAATATTCTAACTGACCCCCCAGCGTGAGTTTTTCAAGGCGACCGTTATTTAGAACTTGCCACTTTAATGTTTCCATGGTGACGCGTCATTGCTTGTCACGTGACACAGCACAACCAGAACAGAGCGCGGAATGAATGATGATCTGCTTTTATGTCATTTTTCCTTTTTTATTAAAAATATTCAAAAATGTATTAGCTATATCATGAAACACTGATATTCCGATTGTCAAATATGTGCAAGTGGATGGGTTTTGTTGTTTAGACATCTTTATAACGATCGCGTTAGTTGAGCTGTATGCACAACGGGCGGCGCCATTTTAGTTTCGTTTTCAGTTCAGAGAATCGGATCTGTTGGATTTTTAACGTCAATTCATCCACTTCTCACGAAATACATGATAGTAAGTGGCTGGTGAACTGGGAGAAGAATAGGATCAAATGTTAAGCTACTTACACAATGTGTATCTGATATGAATAAAATGTGTCGTCTTATTATAATTGAAAGGATTATTATTGCCGCTTCCATAGACATCTGTATGTATTTTACAAACTCAAAATCATTGTTTTGCTAGTACATATGTGTATTTAAATGTCTGAAACCTAAAATAAACATTATGTGGTTGAAAACACTCAGTAGTTGTGATATATGACAGCAATGAGTGCGTCTGTCTCTGGCTGAGCGCCACCCAACGCGCGAGAGCAAGTTTGAATTTAGCAGTTGCTGACGTGTGCACTGAACGTTCTAATCACACCGGTGTGATCGTACGCTCCAGGGACCAGCCAAGACTGATCACACCGGTGTGATCGTACGCGTGAAAGGGTTAAAGTCTTGAGCTTAAATGGAAAAAAAAAATTGATTAGTATCTATCCTAGTAGACCTTTGTTATGCCTTGAGTGATCATACAGTAACAGTCGAGAAAGACACATATGTAACAGTATCAGTAATTTTTGGATCCATGCACTAGCTAATGTATATCTTAAAGTGACAGCAGCCTAATATGCATGTTGTCAGTGTTGTTAATGTTAATCAAACAACAAAAGACAAGGAAATCCTTCAATACTCTGAATAGCCTCTGAATAGCTTTTGTAACTTTAATAAGGATTACTCTTTAATTTATACAGTCAAATATGGAGTGTTATTTTACATTTGACTACTTTATTCAATTTCTGTACCTGAAAACTAATGTTGGACCTAATTGAAAAACCTGAAAAGAAATGTCCACAGCACAACCCGAACCGTGCCAAAAAACGTGAACCTAAAACCGTGATATGAACTGAGCCGTAAGCAATTTGAACCGTTACACTCCTACTACATCTAAACACGTTTGAAAAAACTGTTTTCAAAATGCTCTCCGTCAAAACTTGCGGTTTCAAACGTTTCCCATAAATTTCTCATCCACACTGAAATGTTGGAAGAAGCTTTACTGCGCAACCATAAAATGTAATAAAAGCGCAGAGATGCTGAGAAACCAGACGTAATAAATTTGCCATTGCACAATCATTTTATTAGCAACATATCTCACCCCTTATAGACGCGTTCAGTTCAACTCAATCGCCATGCATTCTATGGTCTAAAACACAATCGCCCTCATTTTACTCCAGGACAGCCATTATGAGCACATCTTTACACGAATGTAATGAAGATCGTACAAAGTAACGTGTATCTTATAGCACATACCGGTATACACATCGATATCTATCAGTACAATATGCATCACATGACTAAACGTGTCATCGTTCTCAAATAACTCAGTCCACACTACAACGTGAAAGTATTGTTTTCAAATGTATTCACTTCGGGAGAGCATCTTCCAAAAGCTACATTTTCTCAGGACAAAAGAAAGAGAAAAAAAAGATGCGTTTTCAAATGTATCCAGATGTATTCAAATTGTATCCGCTGTGCAAAATCCAACTATTCTGTTAGTTTTATTGGTAGTAGCTAGTAGTAGATCTGCTTTGGGACAGGACGCCTTTTTGCGAAGGACACCTTTGGAGCTAATTGGAGGAGCTAAACTATGCAGGACAGTGGCTCTCCAGGAGCAGAGTTTGACACATGCTTAGTACTACTGACCAGCATCCTTGAACACCTGCCTGAAAGTTTCTAGTAATCCTGAAGACTGTCCTCGTGACAAAAGACTCCAGACTTGACTCAGACTCCAGTGATAAAGACTTCAGTATTACTAGAATCTTTCAGGCTTCAGACTTGACTCAGACCCCAGCTTAAATACTTCAGACTTGACTCAGACTTTAGATGAAAGACTTCTGTGAACATCTTTGCTTTAAACAACCAAGAACTTGTGTTTTGTAACCAAGTGCACAGAGTACGTTTGAGCCACACAGCTCTGATGGATCTGCAGATGAACAGAAATCATTTATCCGTTTCTGTGAGTAAACTAAACCTGGTGTAATAATACAGGTTAGTCACAGTGTGGTTCTCACATTATATGACATTGTAGACATTGTCCAGTTCAGTTTTGTTGATTCAACGTGGGTTTGTCAAGAATGCGGTTGTGAGTCCTGAAAATGTGCAGGTGTCAAACTATGAAGGCAACCGTATTTAGCAGAGCTGCCATTCAAGCCATAGCCAATAGCATCTGCTCTAGAGGGTTTTGTTTTGTGTGAAACATTACTGGTGATTAGGGATGAATGTAAACAGTGCGATGCATTCCATGGAAATTGATGTATTTTCGTAAGCATTCCAGCCCTACTCATAACCAAAATTGCGGACTACGAATGAAGGTAGTAAAAACATTCTTCAGAAGGGAGTCAATCTCCCTCCATTCACTTGCAATTCTTAATGTAACTCAGACTTTGAAAACAATCATTTACTAAACCCAAATTAAATCAGTTTTAATTCTCTCATCCTTTTTGTCCATCCATTGAAAGTCCAAACAAACAAAAGTTTCACATATGATAATATTTATAAAGACAAAGCAGTTTTAATCCAAGTCTTCTGAAGAGACACAACCTCTTTATATGACGAACGTATTTCATTTAGGCTTTTATTTATGTAAACATGGATCAACTCACATATGATAAATAAAGGCTTGACCATACTTAAATGATGCACAATAAAAAACATCTCATTCTGCATGTTTCATGTGATTACCTTTATGATCTCTATATGAACTTTTTGAAGAGACAAAATTTTGATGGAATGAACTTTCTTGTTTCGGAGCGTCAGAAAACACACTCAGAATCAGATTTCATTAAATGTTTCCTCTTCGAAGATTAACAAAAGTCATACATTTTGTAACAACATGAGGGCAAGTAAATGATTCTCATTTTGGGGGGAAAAAAACGGCAGATAAATTTCATTCACTTCACAGCCCACATTAGAATAATATCCATTAACTTCATGAGCATAATTTACTAAAAAATCACACGTAAATGTCCTGTTTATTCCCATGGAATGCTGTCAACAAGGACAAGAACTACAAAGATATAGTTCTAAAAATCATTCTCAATATTAAATAATGGCTATAATGATAACAGAATGGAGAAACGATAACGTTGGAATCGCTTTCAGAACGATTTTTATCCAGCTGATGAACAAACAAAAAAAACATTGACAGACAATCAGAATCCATCCTGCTGTAAGGAGCATTTAAAGAGGCAGACAAGGACATTGCTAGTTCTCTTTATAGTTATCGTTCTTGGTGTGAACAGACCTTAAGGCTTGCCTGAGCATCAACAGTAATGAAAGTGGGCAAGGTCTAGTGAAGGGTCACTTTGGAGGTAATCGTTATGAAGCGCTGCAGTGATGAGGTACATGTCCAACCCAAAGGTTAGCATCACCCGAGACCACCATTAAGCTTCCGACAACTCTTTGTCTTTATTTATTTTTCTAAATCTTGAAAGTTTGAGTTAAAAGAGTTTGCAAGAGAGTGATTTTAAACACAATATTAAGGCTGTAAAAGCAGATTAGTAGTAGATGAGTTAGTTTACTTGTTCAGAGTGATGATGTTTAACGTACCTGACAACCTTTGTTGTCCAATTTAGCCACTATTTGCCTTTTTCAAGACAAGGAAAAGCTTTTAAAAGAAAATCACAAAGGGGTATTACTGATGTATTTTATGTCGTAGACTAAAAAGTGAAAATATTTTGAGCTTGTGTTAAACACAGACCTTATTTCTGATTTAACCATTGACTTCCGGACGATGGAACCTGGAGTGCTAAAATGCTAATTAATTTCTGTTTTTTGGCCTAAAAAATACTAATTCCTGCAGCGCTCTATTAGTTGCTGCTTGTTTGCAGTGTTTTCATATCCTACACTGCAAAAAATTATCCGGTAAAAAAACGGTAAACTACTGGCTGCTGTGGTAAATACAGTATACAGTGTGTTACTGTTTTTGAAATTAACAGCTCAATAATTAACCGTATTATCAGCTACAGTAAAACTTTAATTGAACAGCTATATGCTCCAACACAAAAACAGTAACACACTGTATAGTTACAGTATGATGCTGGCAACCAAAGCAGCCAGTAGTTTACCGTTTTTTTTTTTTTACAGGATTATTTTTGAGAGCTGCTGTTAAAATGTGATCTGAAGCCCTTTTGTGATTTTACCTGTTAAAGGCACCACGCACTACAGGATAGTGTGATAGGCTGATTTTGGGCCAAAAGGTCACGATTATCTTGATGGTTCTACAGATTATCTTATCAAATATTCCTGTGGCGTGAGGTGTGTTAAGTGTGATTGAATCTGGGACGAACGTCGGGGCCGCACTGATCTCAAATCATAAATATCCTCCATGTTAAATATTTACAATTTGAATTTCTGTTGTGTGGGGGAAAAGACAAACACACATACACACTCTGTAGATTGTCACGTGAAACAAAACAATACCCAATCAGAAAGCGAGCAGAAAGAAGATTGAAGCATAACACAACATCATCCAAACCCAATTAGTTTTTTCGTGAATTTTCTGTAAAAAGCAGTCCAAGGCAGCACTATCACCATTTCTTCTTACCTGTCGTCCGCCATGTTTGTTTAAGCCACATTTGACCGTGAGAGATTTTGCGAGATGTTCACAGATGGGAATATGTGTGGTGTGCATTCCTGGTCACATCGCAGCACTCCACACACTAGGAACAAAACTGTTAAATCTATAATTTTTAAATCGTGATGTTTGTGGTCTCTCACATTTTGAAAATCTGATAAGATCTTTTAATGAGGGTCGCCAGCCTTTAGCCGCAGCAAAATTGAGGGTTTACCTCAGTGTTGTTTGAATCACAACTGGCATATGTATGAAACATATTTGAATAATAATTTCCATTTCTATACTAATAGACAAGGTTTGCTGTTTTTTGGCCAATTTAAGGATTGAGCACATTTCAAAACTGACAGATTAACATTCTGAATTAAACTGCTGACAATTGGCTAAATCACTGTCATCACAATCCCTAGTACCAACCAACCATAGTAAATGAAACATCTGAACACAATCCTTCTCCGGCAGTTTTTCCAAATGTGCAGCCAATCCCACTTGAATTCACAGAAAACCAGCCGCCCTGGTCTTGTTTTCTGCGATGACAAAAGCAAATGGATTTCTGCCAAAATGTCAATTTTAAACTGAGGAGAGATCAGAATTTCGACCACAGTGAAAACAAAGTGGCTGTAGTAAAAAAAAAAAAGCAAAAAAAAAAATGAAACGGCCCTCCTTCCCCTGTAGCTCACTGCCAAAAGGTGTTCTTGTTCTGATATTTGGTTTGGAAGGGCTGCCAAAAATTAGATATGTCCTTGGATATCTCCCTCTTTCCTTTGTCTCCTGTCAGGACTTGGCTGTCCTCCAAGGCAACTAGCCATAGCCAGGAACAGAGGGAGCTCCATTCACACACATAAACATCACTTTGGATTTATCCTTTACTCAAATACTGTGGTTCTTTTGTGTAATCGTATACTCAGTATACAGATACAATCAGGGCCGGCTCTAGGTAATTTGGTGCCCAAGGCGAGAGTGCCCCCCCCCCCCCCCCACCCCCCCACCCTATATATATATATATATATATATATATATATAAAAATCCGGCATAAATCTGAACATTTTTACACAGAAATGAAGGCCTAGCACTAGAGCATAAATGCAATGTATCATAAAAAATAATATTTCATATGCAAGCTAATGGTGTAGTTGAGGAATTGTGTGGTAAATGGATAAAATTTTATATCTCCAAAAACACAGCATTAATGAATAGATGAGAAGTAAACAAAAATATATAATATTTGTATGATTAAAAATGTATATTTTTTGTACAATTACTCAATAAATTGTTGGGGTCATATATACCCCGAAGCCCAGAAGTGTAAACAGGAAACAAAGACCAATTGAAGGTATAATGCCGACGAACTAGTGCTGATGAAAGCCGATGTCGCCTCTCGTCCCCTCTCGTCGGGGTAAAAAGCTGCACTTGAACCATGACTAAAAGAGAACAGGCGACTGCCAGCTAGAATGTGCGTTCTGCGTTTGCGTTCAATGAGCCAACTTTCTATTTCTGCAGATATATTAGTCTATATTCGTCATTCAAAAAGCAAAACCGACGCTGCCACCGCAGATAACGTTACACATAACGTAAACAAAGCAGCGCATGCTTACCGTTTTGAATATACGCGGGCATCCCCTTGTCAACATGTCGAATCGGGCGAAACAAAGCCGACGAGGACTATTTTGAGCCGACGGCACGGAACCGCGTGGAACACACCGAGGAAACTAAAGCGCTAAAACCTGCTGTCAGATGTTTTCGCGCCACTCCCGGTTGCTGAGCAACGCGCTTGAGTTTGACAGCTGCTTGTCAGAGTGATTTAGTCGTTTTTTAGGATTGTATAATCTTGTAAAAGAAATGTACAAAAACAAGCAGTGTGTGGACAATGCACAGTAAATGTGTACAGCGTGTGTGCAGCTTTCATCATACGATATACATTTAATTAACTTTTTTTTTCAATTCTGCAATTTGCGCCCCGTCCAGCAGATGGCGCCCCAGGCGGCCGCCTGTGTCGCCTGTCGGCAAAGCCGGCCCTGGATACAATAGGTTTTCTGGAATCTTTTTGTGGGCAAGCACTGCATAAGTAGATGTGTTAGTGTTTTGATAAATGGATCGGTCTCCTTATTTAACCTGGGTTTTTCCATTGGCCTTCTATAAAACGAGAATGTGAAGACTTATGAAGACTTAGAGCAGTTTCTCTTCCATTTTTAACTATACAGTGATACTCATAGCCAGAACTACTGCACTCAAATCAACATTTTGTACTAAAACTCTGTACAACCCCCATTTCTGATTCTGAGTGACCACAGACCTTCAATTCAGTTCAACCATTTCATAAGGCCTCAGCGAGGAAAAAGATTCAACCAAAGCTTCTGACCAAACTCTGACGCAACCAAAGCATTGATTTAGGCTAAATGCCATAATCCTCTTCAGAAGTTCAATTTTCGAGCATAAATACTAAAAGCATGTCTCTATGCATTTGAAAATTAAATAAATTCAGTATTCAGTAAATAAACCTGTATGATTTTCTGCACTGGTAAATAAAATTATACAATTTGAAGAATGCTGGTAACTAACCAGATATGGTTACCAATGATTTCCATTGCAATGTTTCGACAAAAAATAGGCCTATTGAGACTTCTTTTGTAAGTAGGCACTCAGAATTAAAATTGTAGGGCAATCTATCCCTTTAAGGTGTGATA
Organism: Pimephales promelas; assembly: GCF_988280905.1. Taxonomy (NCBI): domain Eukaryota; kingdom Metazoa; phylum Chordata; class Actinopteri; order Cypriniformes; family Leuciscidae; genus Pimephales; species Pimephales promelas. The sequence continues at coordinate 20,141,093 of NC_142772.1, forward strand.
TTCAAAACATATAATTTGTCTTGCATCCTCAAATGGCAACATGACATCATACTTTTGCGTAAACATATACGCCACTTTCAAGTCAGGTGGCGTGTTATCTCCACGCATTTTGTGCTATCCGCGTGTATGCGTATATGTCTAAGCCATTAACGTCCGCGTCATTCCGCGTGTCTGAACACGCAGTCAAATCTCCAGTGATAAATGCCATTAACCCCAGTGACGGTTAAGTTTAGGGATGGGGTTGAGGTAAGTCATTTCTTTTTTTTACCTAGGATGGTAGGGGAACAGTAATAAATGCCATTAACCCCAGTGACGGTTAAGTTTAGGGACGGGGTTGAGGTAAGTCATATATTTATATAACGTTAAGTCAACGGCGTTCATAAACACGCTGAAAGGCAATTATGCGTCTTGATAGCACGCCAAAAATGGAAATACGAATTGGCGTCTCATTCACACGCTACTTCATGAGATCAGTCTGCAAATGGTATTGGTTTCATAGAATTCGGCATTAAACAACTTCTTCCCTATTGTAAAAACAAAAATATCAGAGAACCCGCTGAACCATAAAAAACCATAGTGCTGGGATTTAATTTTGTCCATAACAAGGGAATTGATTAGACTGTTGTCAGTTGCTAATTGCTGGGATCTCAAATGAGCGACAGGTTTATGGAGGTGATGGACTATTTTTGCACGTTATCAGAGAAAGTATAGATGTCGTAGTTAAAGTTATTCTGATTAAAGATTACAAGAGCAAAAAGATAAAAAAAAATAATGATGATCACTTATAATAAACACTAAAATATTACATATAAAAATAGGATTTGTCCATTTTGATGTTGTGGTGACTTTAATTTCCCCTAGAGAACATTCTGGCTCTATCCAAAATCGCATAGGCATGTGACAAAAGTAAAAGAATGGGCAAAAAGAACCCGAACGCTCTACTTCTTCCGGCGAGATTCTGAAGTATTCTTACTATACACAGTTTACATGAGGCCACGGGAAAGGATTTGTGAATGGAGGTGAAGGTGCTACTGATCCTGGAAGGTCACATGATGATGACAACATGGTGGACGTAGTAAATCCAGATTACATTCTACACACATTTTTTAGTGGTCGTGAAGTTACTTATTCAGAATAAGTACCTATTCAAGAGTACGTGATTTTGGACACAGCCCATGTTTCAAGTCAAAGATGCTGAGAAAACCCACCAGATCGCCTTGGCATAGCTCCTCCCCTTTCTGCAATTAAGCAAGGATTTCAGCCAATCAAATGAGGGCCAGTGTACTGATCAAAGCTCAGATAGGCTAAGTATGAAGAACATTAATAAATACAGCAATCCCTCTTAAATTCAGGTTCTGAATAATATCTGATCTTGGTAAATGTCAGCAAAGGTTAATTTACCCATGCAACCTCATGACAGATCAGATAGGAAACCAAACACTTAGATCAACAGTTTCATCATTGCTACCCATTACACACAAAACGCGGATGTGTCTCAAAACCTAGTGAGACTCCTACTTGACAGGACCTTGAAGCAGCACAGGAAATTCAAATGCCCACAAACGCTGTCTAGGTAGGCAGCTCGCAAGGTTTTGAGACACATGCAGTCTTTAATGAGTAAGAACACAAGTGACATGGAAAGCAAGCCTACACAGTGGCGTATAGTGGAAATTACTATAGGCGCTTGACAGTGCAAACACACGCCTACTCTCTATCAGCGGGAAACTGATGCATGGCCACGATTACAGTAAATTACGCTGAATAATATCTCTTCAGCGTTAGAATACAACTATATGTATAGATCAAAATCACTCATTTGATACATCTCCCACTGTCGCAAATGCTGCTGTCCTTCGGGGTGAGTTAAATAAACATTCACCTTCTCTGTAACTTACTCTGTTACCCAACAATGATTTCCATAAGTAGCCTACTGTTGAATATGTTGGTTACCGGGGTCAAATTAAACCAATATACTAGAGTATGCCATGTAACGTTAAAGGCAGACAAGCGATAACGTTAGTCCACTTTTTTTTCTCCAGGTTAAAATGGAGCTCTGCAGTTTTTAAGTGCGTTACCCAATTCAAAACAACCCCATCGTTTTGGTTGTTTTTTTTTTAAATCATTTTAGTTCAATTACAGCAGTAATTCCACAGAAACGTAAATAAATAGGTTTATAATAAAAAAAACTGCACGTTGAAGTGTGATGGTTTAAGGAGCAACATAGCCATAGGTAACTTAAACTCACCCATTTTTGAAGCTGCTGCTGCTCAAGTCTACGAGAGTAAATCCATACACTAGATTATGACAAGCACTTTACAATCCCTCAAACTCAAGCAAACGGCTTTTTATCGCTTTAAAATGGCGTCAGTCGCAATCTCGGGTGAGATTTGTTTTTTAACATCAGAAAAACACACATGAAGAGTGTTGCATTCGCGGTCGATCAGTGGAGTGCGTCTGCAGATTCAGATGAAGTGTGGATTGAAGCGGGAATATGGTGTACAGCCACAGTCACAGCGCTGCATTGCTTCCCTCTCAAATCATCAGACTCGGGGGTGGATCGAGCCTTCCCACTGCGGAGAAAACAAATCTGCTCTTATGATCCTTAATAATTTCCAAAGTCCTGCAATAGATGACACGCCGGACCCGAGCGCTCGTGCAGGGCGAATATCCAAGGATATGCAGATTCTGGCGTTTCCGATTGTGGACGTGTTTGATCGGAGTTAAGCGAGTGTGATGTGACTCTTGTTAGACTCCCGCAGTAGTTTTTGATAATGATCGGTGTGTTCAGCTCTCAGCAAATGCCCTGACTTGCCATGCTGATTGCTCTACAGCGCCTTCTACCTGTAGCGAAAAGTATATTTTTATTTATTTATTCTGTTTGCCTGTAGCACAACATTTATTTGTTTTTTTAATCACAAACGTCTATGAATGAATGATTAATTATTATTAATTAATTTTTGATGATTTTTTTTCTTTTTTTGGAGCTCAAAATATATATACTAATTTATTTGAATTTATCTATTGTAGCCAGGGCAAAATGTGGATTCATTTATTGTATCTGTTTAGTCCAAAATATTTATTTATTTATTTATTTATGCTTGTAACTCAAAATGTTTTCTTTGTATTTATTTATTTGTATTGTAAAAGGTTAATAAATAATTCTGTTTGCTTGTATCTTAAAATATGCATATTTTTTATGTTTGCTTGTACTATAAAATTATTGTTTATTTATTTATTTGTTTATTTATTTATTTATTTATTTATTTAGTGATTTTAATTTTTCTAAATTCTCCCTGCTTGTAGCTCAGATTATGGATTTATTCAATTTTATCTGTTTGCTTGTAGCGTAAAATATATATTTATTCATTTTTTTATTTATATATGTTTGCTTGTTTATTTTTGTGGTTTCAAATATTTATTAATGACTTAACTTATTGTTTTTATGTTTCCTTGTATCTTAAAACATGTATAATTTTATCTGCTTGTACCACAAAACATTATTTATTTATTTATTTGTATTGTAAAAGGTTAATTAACTAATTCATTCTGTTTGCTTGTATCTCAAAATATGCATATTTTTATGTTTGCTTGTACCATAAAATTAATGTTTTTTTTATTTCTTTGTTTATTTCTTTATTTAGTGAATATAATTTTTCTAACTTCTGCCTGCTTGTAGCTCAAATTATGGATTTATTCATTTTAATCTGTTTCCTTGTAGCGTAAAATATGTATTTATTTATATATGTTTGCTTGTTTATTTTTTGTGGTGTAAAATATTTATTAATGACTGCACTTATTGTTTTTTTTATGTTTCCTTCTATCTTAAAACATGTATAATTTAATCTGTTTGCTTGTACCATGAAACTTTATTTATTTATTTAAGGATAAAAAGTCCTTATTTTTATTGTACATTTTTCTGTTAAGGTATTTTTTATCATATAAGTAGCCTATTGTCCTTGACATTTTCATTGTTGTTTTCTTTATGTTTCAGCAAATACTAATTGATTTTCAACATCCATCCATTTGCTATAACTTGTTCATCTTTATAATCAATGAGCAAATTCATTATAGGCTATATCATGCAATCCAAATTGTTATAGATTAAGCAGATTACATGCACCCTTTTAATTTTATTCTTTTCTCTAAAAGCGACTATATTTGCAAACCTGCATTTACTTGCCAACTTGCATATAAAAGTAAATAGTAGCAAATACTAAGGCTATATTTGATTTAAAGACAGCATTTTTAGTTGTGAAGTGAACTGTCATCACCCCCACGTTATTCACCTCTTTTGGCCTTTAGACAGGATGGGTGTTTATATCTGAGCTGTGTATTGATTGAGAGAGAATGTAATGACGCTCTGAGACCTCTTCAATATAGAGGTCAACATCTGCTCCCTTGATGGCCAATCAATGTCTCAACTGTGTTAGTAAATAGTTCTCATTGGTCAACCTTGAAAATCAATAACGCTACCGATTATTCAAAGAGATTCAATTCAAGGTTGCCATGGATACCACATGTAAAGAGTTTAGAGGTTTGTGTGATGTGCATATGGACTCACATGAACAAGCATGAAAACAGGTCTCAGTGCATCCGCTTGTCGGATAAAGTGTTAAATGGTTATTTCACCCAAAAACTGAATCATAAGAGTTTCCATAGTTGGACAAACTCACCCTCTAAATTGTATTTACCACTGGGAAGCTCTGGGATTATTTTAAGATGAACCAATGACTGCGTTTGCATTGAAGACTTCAGTGTCAGTGATTTGTGATGTCTGTTTTCGTCCAACCAGTGTTTTTAGACCATGTGAAATACACAAGATAGTTCATCATGAGCGTAAGTATAAGTTCAGTTGTGAGATGCATGCCTGTTACCTTACAGATAATTTGTTTAAGGTGCATTGCGCAAGTCTCTGAGTTTTTGCAGAACTATGCCCCCTCTGGCGACAAGCGAAACTGCAACCAGAGGTGTACACGCTCATGGACCACACGCACTCTTGCACGAGCTGTTCATAACCAAAGGAGCATCAGCTGCACAAATCTTTTGTTTACAGTCATAATGTCTTCAGAGGCAATAAAGTTATAAATCTGCAAGTCATTTTAAATATATGAAGGCATTTGAGTAAATTACACACTTATGAGTGAGGGGAAAACGGGGGCAGTAGAAAACTTCTCCATGTTGAACTGTTTTATGTGTTTACTGTATCCACTTATGATTGTATTATTATGAAAACACGTTCATGAACAATACAAGTTATTACTTTGTATAGGATCCCATTTGAGCCCTAGAGCAGACCAGAGATCTCTCCATTTGTTGAAAGCCTTACCGATGTTGACTCTCGTCTTATTCCGACGCCTGGCACTATAGACAAAAGTTTAATTTTCTTTGTCTTACGTAGAGTTTGCATTGGGGTTTGGAATGAACTGCCGGTCTCTTTGAATCCATCTTCTACTTTTGTAGAAAGTTGCCTAAAGTTTTGTCACTCGAGTTGTCTTCGCTGATACGGAGAATGATGGCGAATACACAAACCTGCAGAGATAGCCAGGTGAGCGTGAACGCGCATGGCGTCATGCCCAGTCTCAAATTCGGTTACGATTCCCTATAATTTATTTGACTGTACAGGATTATAGAGGCAATTGCATTGATCAGAGAAGGGCTCATTCAGCCCATCAGGCAATTGACCTGTGGCTAAGCCACGCCCTCAAACGCGATGAGCCAATCACAGGGCGCAGCTAACCCAAAACACATAAATGACCTGGAGTGGTCACTTGCCATTATTAAAATGTACGTGCATGGAGTAGATGTCACCTAATAGATGTAAATGCATAGACATTGCCTAATTTATTGTTTTCTATACCAATTTACCACTGTTTCCTCTTTATTTTTTTGTGCAGCTGTGGTAGGCTACTTTTGAGTGACGATTCCTCATTTGTCTTTTATCTGTCCATGTTTGGGCCTAGGTTATGAATCAAGACAACGTTCTTCCCAGCAAACAAATTAAGGTTCTTGGAATGTTAGTTTTTTGTTCCCAGAATGTTCCTATAACTTTCCCTTAAGGTTAAGGGAACGTTCCTGGAACATTCTCCTTACGTTATAAAAATGGAACCTAAAAATAAACCTACATAGAACTTTCCTATAATGTTTTCATTTGGTTCCCAAAAAAATAACCTCATGGGATCATTCGGGAACTTTAGGGGAACGTTCTGTGTAGTGCTAAAATTATTTGAATCATCATAATATAATAATAACTTCCACAATAGACTATGCTTTGTTTTAGTCAACAAGTGTTTCTTTTAATTTCACATTTTTATTGCTGTGGTGCAGTGGCGTAGGTTTGATTTTAAAATTGGTGGGTGGCACACCATTACTAAAATGAATACACCTAAAATTTAGTATATATATAATATAATGTTATATAATATAATGTTTTACCAACACATTCTCACCCCAAGGCGTCACCTTTGACCATGCTTCAATATTTGACGTTTTAGGCGCCCTTTAGCGTCACTTACATGACGCGATCCTACCGTCATCTAACTGACGCTAAAGGGCGCCTAAAAGCGTCAGATATTGAAGCATGGTCAAATGCTTCCCGAGGCGTCAGTTAGGTGACGTTTTGGGAGTGAGAATGGGCTGTGTTTTACACATGAAACCGTCTCTTCTTTTGTCAAAAGGTGTGGTAAACTGGAACACATGTTTAGAGGAGAATGGAAGGACCTAACAGAACTCTGTATCTAATATCCTGTTCAATGCAATTCTCTCTACAAAGACTGTGAAGCCTAGGGAATGTGGACAGAGGGGAAAACTACTAGAATTAGATTATACTGTTTTTATGTGGCTGGGGGCATTTTCTGAGATCTGATTTTCTATTGGATGTAATGCTGCAGCAGTAACCCAGAACAGACAATATTAGTGCTAGAACATATTAGATTAGTTTGCATATAAACCCTTGAGTGTTGCCTTTCAATTAAAAGATTTTGTTATTTGTGTGCTTGTTGTTCATTTGACTTAAAGATCTATCATAAGATTTGTTTGTCAGCAGTGCATTTAGCTGTTAGCGCCATTGATATCAGTCCAATTTTTTAATCATCAGCAAATCAGGCATTCAATAAGACATCAAATGATGTTTAAAATTATTTATTTCTATTAAAAAATATATATATAGAAATAAAGGCCAATTCCAAAAGTATATATTAGTGTTTGCTCCACACTTGAGGTAGGACGAATAATTGATAAAACAATACATTGCAATATGTTTTTTTTTTTTTTTTTTGCAATACATTATCAGTAGGCCTACCCCAACTCTTCATTTACTGCTACAAACTGATAACGGTCAGATAAGTATGATTTAAACCATGCTAGTGCAATTCCACTGATGCCAATAGTTTTCTAGTCTATTTAAAAGAATGTTGTGGTCGATGGTATGAAATTCAGCACTAAGATCAAGTAACACTAATAGAGAGATACAACCACGGATGATGGTTGGATGATAAGAGCTGATAAGAGCATCGGATGATAAGAGCAAATCATTTGTGACTCTAATGAGAGCAGTCTCAGTATGGTACGGTCTAAATCCGGACTGAAAACCTCACAGATACCATTTCTTTCAAGAAAGAAACACAGTTGTGAGGATACTGCTTTTTCTAATATTTTTGACAGAAAAGGCAGATTCGAGGTCGGCCTGTAATTGACTGATTTTACATGATCAAGATGCGTTTTTTTTAACAAGCGGTTTAATCATAGCCAGCTTAAAGGTTTTTGGTAATATCCTAGAGACAAAGGCGAATTAACGATCTTAAGAATAGGATCAGAAAGCATCTCTTTCAGTAGCTTAGTCTACATATAAGTTGTCGATTTAGATGATTTATGAGTTCGCAAAATTCTTCCTCTCCTATAGCAACAAATGAGACATTTTTTTTTCCTCAGGGAGACTACAATGCACTCCCTGATGATACTGTAGTAGACATAGTTATATCGTTATAATTTTGTCCCTGATATTATCAATCTTATAAGTGAAGAAGTTCATAAAGTCATTACTGCTGTGTTGCCTAGAACTTTCTGGGCTTGAAGCTTTATTTTTTCGTTAGCCACTGTTTCAAATTAATACCTAGGATTATGTTTATTTTCTTCTAATAGGGTTGAAAAATTGGCAGACTTTTACAGCCTCTCTGTATGCAATCGAGCTCTCCTTCCATTAAATTCGAAATACCTCTAGTTTAGTTTTCTTCCAGTTGCGCTCCATTTTTCTGACTGTTCTCTTAAAAGCCCGGATGTGCTCGTTGTACCACGGCGTTGGACTATTTTCTTTAATCTTCTTTAAGTGCAATGGAGCAACTGTCTAAAGTGCTGGAAAAGAGAGAGTTAAAAGTTTCTGTCACAATATCGAGTTCTTCTAAGCTATCTGGGATGCTAAGATGATAATGATGAAAGTTTCTGGAAGATTAGTGGAAGAAGTTATAGGTCTAACATATTTGTAATACGGAGTCGACTTTGCAGTCTTGGCTAAATGTAATTTACATGAGACTAGGTAATGATCTGAGATGTCATCGCTCTGCTGCAGAATTTTAACATCTATTCCATGTGATAATATTAGATCTAGAGTATGATTACGACAATGAGTAGGTCCTGACATGTGTTGTCTAACTCCAATTGAGTTTACATTGTCTTTAAATGCCAATCCCAATGCATCTTTTTCATTATCTATAGGCCTTGTATATTAAAATCACCAACAATTAGTACTTTATCTGCAGCCAGGACTAATTGTGATAGAAGGTCAGCAAATTCTTTGATTAAATCTTTATGGGGCACTGGTGGCCTGTATACGCCAGCACAAATCTCAAACATGATACAAATACATCATTTACACTATAAATTGTTACATTAAGTACCAACACTTCAAAAGAAGTATATTTAAACTAGATTTATTAGTGGTTTAGAACATATTACTAAAATTTACAGCAATACCTCCCCGTTTGCCTTTCAGACGAGGCTCATGTTTATAATATAATTTGTAATAATTTATAATATAATTTATAATCTATATAATTTATAATCTGGTCTGGGCTAGTCTGTATATGTATGTGTATGTGTGTATGTATGTATGTGTGTATATGTATATAGTGTAGAGTGGGGGAAAATGCCCCCCTGGGGTAACACCCCCCCCCCCCACACACACACACACACACACACACATTACCATGAAAAGAGAATAGGAAAAATAAATGAAATGAAATAACTGTAATCTTTTGGGGTGGACTCATTTAAAGTAATGTTGTAAAGGTTTTAGCCATGTTTCTGTCAAACACAGCACATCTAGATTATAATCTGAAATCATATCATTAACTATGAGCACTTTTGAAGTAAGGGATCAAATATTCAGCAACCCAAGCTTTTTCGTTTGCTCATCTGTATTATATCTGTTTTTTATTTGTTGAACATCAATTACATTTTTAACCTTAGATGGGTTTGACATTTTTTGGATTTCCAAATTTGGGGAACAAACGGTCTCTATATGATTATATCTAAGTAAAAGAGGCTCTACGTGATGGGATTTATCTGACCTTGGTGACGGTATAGGCCGCTAGCAGATGTTTGGTTAAGCCAGTCTGTCTGCTTCCTGTGCCCAATTTGTCATGTTTTATCTCTAAGACTATGAGCCAAATTACTAGAGAGAGCAGTGTCAACACAGCACGCATATGCATTGTGAATGTCATGCTCTTGTGAACACACGTTTCATTTAATTTAATCAGAAAGATCTTCATTTGTGTTCCGAAGTTGAACGAAAGTCTTAATGGTTATGAATGACATGATGTTGAGTAATTAATTCATATCTCATATCATGGTGTAGCCTAATTATTTGATATTCATCATCTATGGACTTTTAGCTAAGGAGCGACCTATTTTACAGAACATGCAATTCTTTTGGGCATAATAATGAATAATGGAAATTAGCCTATATTGTGACCAAGATATTTATATGCCGGTCTCAGGCCTGAATCATAATGAAATGGCTATTTGCGTACTGTAAAGAGTATTTGTCTCCAAGACACAAAGACCGAATGTTGAGTCAGATCTGTGAAGAGAGCGGTAGGTGAGAGGTTTTCATATGCAGTTTGTTTCTCACACTAATATGTGGTTTTATTGTAAGTTCTTCCGCAGCACATGAGCAGACATGTCACATGCAGAGTCTCAAGAGGCAACAGCTTTTGGTTGTAGAACATGTCCAGGATTGTTTGTGACTTTGTCTTGTAGTAGCTTATAAATAAATGAAGAGTTCAGATGCAAAAGCCTCTAAGTGCCATTTGAAATTTTCTTCTAAAATGATAATTTTTATCAAGCTTGTATATTTAAGTTCAGTAATTTCACTTAAATGGCAATGAAGATTACCTAGTAATTGCCATTTAAGTGAAATTACTGAACTTAAATATACAATCTTGATAAAAATGACCATTCTAGAAGAAAATTTCAAATGGCATTTAGAGGCTTTTGCATCTGAACTCTTCAAAATATTTTAAAGATCGAAACAAGACTGTGAGCAAATTACCATGCTGCTTATTTTATGCTTTTGAGAATTGTATAGGCTATTTTTAACCTTATTAATATGAGTTTTGACATTCTAAGCAAATGTCTTGGAACAACTTGGACATAAAACAGTTTACATAATTTCATTTTCGGAAGTGACTTGTTCACTAGGCTATATGGTTTAAGGTTTCACAAACTAGATTTGGATTTTTAAAAATAACTACAAATGTCATATATCTGTCCATGACAAAACATTTTTTAATGGCTTTAATTTGCAGAGTTTCACTATTATTTAACATTGCTCACCTGTTCTTCACATTGTAGTTTCGCATCATAAAATCTAGAAGTTTTGAAATGAACAATCATAAGCTCCGCAGAGAAGACAATTGAAACTTGTGATGACAATCTGAGTGGCCTATCTCTGTTGTTCATGGCTGCTTTCAATAAATGTGTGTACATATTTAAATAAAGCATATTTGATTTTTTATTTGGTTCCAGATATTTTGCTGTGTTAACATATTCAAAGCACATAAAGAAAACAAATGTGCTTCATCACTCATTTCAAATGAGGCCTGTCTGATGCAGCTGATACAAAATGAGTCTCTGATGTTTCTCAAGCAAATGAATGACTAGTTCAACATCCTTTAACTATGAGATTTTATTCTCACCAATCAAAAATAAAAACTCAGTACTTCACTACAGCTACTGGATGCTATATTTTCATTATAAACCAGTCAGAAGTCATTCTGTAATTTGAGGACATTGGGTTTAGCAGCAGTTAAGACAATTTATCTGATGGGGTTAGTGCACAAAACCACAAATGTGTTTATCAAAGTCAAAGGAAGTGGGCGTCTTCATAAGAACAGCTTGTGCTAACCACTTCCTGTTGAGATGGGAAACTTCTGATGGAGTTAGAAGGCGTACAGTAAACAAGTCAAACAAAAAGGTATTTAGGGGGGGGGGGGGGGTATGTTTTAGAAGAACAATTGTGTAATAATTAGGCTACACTATAGACTTGATGATCAATATATCAAAATGAATTGTGAAGATCCATATTGATTGTATAAATTAAAGGATAAGAATGCTTTCACTGCTGGACTGATTGAATATACACTGTGACCTAAAATAGATATAAGCTTTGTTTTGCCTGTGTGTTTGTATTTGGCTTGTATTTGCCTGTTTGTGTTTGGCTTGCTCAGATGGGGATATTCAAATTAAACGACCCATCATACCATTGATCAGCTCTGCCAAACTTGATTGTCTTTTCATGAATAAACAAACACTGTTATGTTGTCTTGATTCATACTGTGAAGCAGCTTTGATACAATCCGTATTGTGAAAAGTGCTAAAAATATATTTGACTTGACTTGACTTGTATCTGAATAGAATATGGGCTACTACAAATAGAATACTGAATAGAAGAATTAAAAGAGCACTGAAGACAGGCACCTCTACAAATCTACAAAAACGGAAGAACGTGATATCCTTATTGGAATCAGCCTGTTTAGACATGTAAAATTATGTGTAAAAATTGCCCTATTAATATCCTATATTGCGAGAAAAAGAAGAAAAAAAAATAGCCTAATGCAAAGAAAAATAATATTTCACTCGATATTCACACATAACTGGACATTGTTTAGATTAAATGTATATTCTATACTAATATGTAGGCCTAGTTTCTAGTAATAGGCCTAGGCATGAAATGTAGCCTGCTCTGTGTAGCTAAAGGAAAAGAGACGGTCGAGCGTGTTTTTGCTTTGACAACAGTGCCCTCTGCAGGAATGTCGATATTTAAATTATGAAAGCAACCATTTAAAATGAAATGTTTAATTAAGGTAACCAAATAGAATTGGATGAATAACTAAGGATTTTCTTCTTATGAAACAATTCGTCATGTAAATAGATTCTCGCTGAACATATTTTTTAACCGATTATCAGTGAGGGTCGGCGCCCTTAATAAACTGCAAAATGTCTTGCATTTATTTAAAATAGTCTTCTGTACATAAATTAGATTAAAATACTGGCAGCGTGCCTAAAATCATTGTCCTTTTATTATATTCTGTAATATTAGTCACAACTTTTTAACAATGTAAAACGTATTTATTTGTTAGTTTATTTTATAACTAAATGATCGAAATTAATATTATGTTAATAAACAAACCATGCAGTAAAAACATTATATTGGCTAATAAACACATCCAAGCTGTTTAACATTTTAAATTCCCGTTTCTACTTGTGGGACTTTTATTTGACCCGGAAGTGTAAATTGCTCTTTAATACAGGAGTTAGTGTGCTTTCACAAAGAACAGTTTTGCAGTTGATATCATGTCATTAGATGTAAAATCTAGATCGAAGCGCTATGAAAAGCTGGACTTTCTGGGTGAAGGACAGGTAACTTATACGACATAACTTGGATATTTCGTAACTGTTGTTCGGTCGAATACGTTAGAATAGAACAGCCTGCCTCTTGCAGCTGCATATTAATCGTCAGTTTTATCAATATCAATGTGTCCTGTAGCTCACAGATAATGTTGTACCATTTATTTTGTAGTTTGCAACTGTGTACAAGGCAAGAGACAAAACCACAAACACCATTGTTGCTATTAAAAAGGTAAGACACTTCAAAACCATCACTTTTAATCATATTCGCTCGCATTGGGTAAGTTAGTTGAATATTTTATTAGTTTTTGTTGGTAACCAACTAACTAACAATAAACAATGATGTATTTATCTTTTGATTAATGTCAACTGTAACATTTAATAATACAATAATGTTAATGCACTATGAACTTGCATGAACACAATGGACAATTATATTTTTATTAGGGCTGTGCAAAAGTTAATTGCGATTAATCGCATCCAAAATAAAAGTCTGTTTTACATAATATATTTGAGTGTGCTGTATATAATTATTTTGTATATATAAATACCTATGCATGCATGTATATATTTAAGAATTATTTGCGCTTAAATTCTGTATATATATATAAATACATAATCAATATTATAATAATATAAATATTTTATATAGGAATAACACATTTTCTTAAACATATACATGCATGTGTGTGTATTTATATACAAAATAATTATATACAGCACACACAAATATACTATGTAAACACAGACTTTTATTTTGGATGCGATTAATCGCAATTAACTTTTGCACAGCCCTAATTTTTATTAACAAAAAATAATAAATGTTTAAGTGCTGTTCATTGTAAATGAACCATTGGTTTTATTAACCATTTGTTCATTGTTAGATGGCCATTAACTAATGTTAACAAATGAGACCTTATTGTACAGAGTTACTTTTTTTTAAATCATTCTTCAGTACCATCATGTCAAACGGTGAATTTCTTGTTTACAGATAAAAGTGGGACACAGAACCGAGGCGAAAGATGGTGCGCTTTAGATCATTTTAATCTTTAATATATATTTACACACCGCAGTTTAATTTGAGTCTTACATTTTTTTCTTCTATTATTCAGGCATCAACAGAACAGCACTTCGAGAGATTAAGTTGTTGCAAGAGCTCAGTCACCCCAACATTATTGGTGTAAGTCAGATCTTTATGCATATAAATCTTTTATGTTTTGTTGTTAATTATGGCATAATACTGACATCAATGAACCTGTTTTTGCTTTCAGCTCCTGGATGCTTTTGGGCACAAATCCAATATCAGTCTTGTCTTTGACTTCATGGAGACAGATCTCGAGGTGACGGCAGAGGAATTTCAGTCATTTTAACAACAAACCTATCACAGTGGAAAACCAAAACAAGAAAACACAAAAACAAGCATGATGTTTTTCAGCTCTGTCATTTGTTTGATCAGTGCTATTACAATGAATGATTTAAGTACATTGTTACATTATGGTCTGTTTCAGGTGATCATAAAGGACACCAGTCTCGTATTGACGCCAGCCAATATAAAGGCATACATTCTAATGACATTACAAGGTCTGGAATACATGCATGATCATTGGATCCTGCACAGGGTGAGGCGCTGAGATATCTGCTCTGTTTTTAATTCGAAACACTACCGTTCAAAAGTTTGGGGTCAGTAAGATTTTTTTTTTTTTTAAAGAAATGCATACTTTTGTTAGACATTAAATCGATCAAAAGTGATACTGAAAACATTTATAAATTGATGTCGCAAAAGATTTATAGTTAAAAAAAAAATGCTGTTCTTTTAAACTTTTGCTTCATAAACAAATCCTGGAAAAAAACTAAGCGGCACAACTGTTGTGTTTACATAATAACAATAATAATAATAAATGTTTCTTGAGCAGCAAATCTAATCATATTATTCTAATCAGCATGATTTCTGAAGGATCATGTGAAAATGAAGACTGGAGTAATGATGCTGAATATTTCAGCTTTGTAATCACAAGAATAAACTATGTAAAATATATTCAAACTGAAATTTTGAAATAGATACAAAAAACTGCAAGATTTATAATAAAAAAAAGTGAGATTTATAATTTTTCAAAAAGTTATTTTTAACAAATAACTGTCACCTTGTTTCAAAAGGTAACCTGTTTCTGTCACAGAATAAAATAAATAAATAAGGTAATTGCGACCTTTCTCACACAAATCTGGCAAAATCTTTTTTTCTTACAAATGGTAAGTTTACATCTCACAATTCTGACTTCTGCCTACATAAACTCACAATTGCATGGAAATCCTGCAATACTGATGGTGAGATATAAAATTGCAATCGCAAGTTGCAAAGTCTGATTCTGAGATATTTATCGACACAGACTTTATATCTCACAGTTGCGAGTTCCAAATTCTGAGTAACAAAAGTCAATTATTATTTTATGTTTTATCGGTGGTGTAAAAAAGCTTCCGTAAGCATAAGAGACTTCTTTCAAAAACATAAGACAAACTTGTGAACGGTAGTGTAGAACTACTTGACTTACTCCCAAAAATGAAGTTCCTGTATAAAACTGGCACCTTCAGTCATCATCATCATCATCATCATTTTTTCAGGATCTAAAACCTAATAATTTGCTACTGGATGAGAATGGAGTCTTGAAGCTTGCGGATTTTGGCTTAGCCAAAGCATTTGGAAGCCCAAACAGAGTGTATACACATCAAGTTGTTACAAGGTTTGTAGGACTCTCTGATAATTCTGACATGTTAAAGGAGAACTCCGGTGAACAATGAACCTTTGGTCTAATAAAACATCGGTACATAGTCAACCGTTCTCTGAGATTTGTTTTCATGATAATCGAATGTAAAGAGTTTTATCTCTAAAAACTGTTTAGCGTATAATGCTAGTAATGGGGGCATTGAGTAAGTAAAAAGAAATCGCTATTTTATACCACTAACAAGGCTCAAAATAGCCCCACACTAACGCAGTAACATAATGAGGCTCCATACATGCAAAACGAAGCATTGCGAACTTTGTAAGTGTACAGACCATTTAATAAGAAGATACTTTACGAAGACAGTTCACTTCGCGTTTACAGACAGGAGCCATCTTAAAAAATAGTCTCGATAAGTCGATCCCCGAACGCCGTTCATACAGTTCAGAAGTTCGCTGAACTTCATACAGTTCAGATCACTCAGCACGACGTTCGTGGTTTGACTTATCGAGACTATTTTTTAAGATGGCTCCTGTCTGTATACACGAAGTGAACTGTCTTCATAAAGTATCTTCTTATTAAACGGTCTGTACACTTACAAAGTTCTCAATGCTTCGTTTTGCATGTATGGAGCCTCATTATGTTACTGTGTTAGTGTGGGGCTATTTTGAGCCTTGTTAGTGGTATAAAATAGCGATTTCTTTTTACTTACTCAATGCCCCCATTACTAGCATTATATGCTAAACAGTTTTTAGAGATAAAACTCTACATTCGATTATCCTGAAAACAAATCTCAGAGAACGGTTGACTATGTACCAATGTTTTATTAGACCAAAGGTTCATTGTTCGCCGGAGTTCTCCTTTAACATTTACTATATTACTTGGATCTTCTTTATTATGCCATTGTTACATTTTTTTTCATGTTGTGTGGTACTTCTCAGATGGTATCGTGCCCCGGAGCTGCTCTTCGGTGCCAGGATGTACGGTGTGGGTGTGGACATGTGGGCAGTTGGCTGCATTCTTGCTGAGCTTTTACTCAGGGTGAGGATCTTTGTACAGTGTTTGTAAAGCCATTTGGCTCTTTTAAAAACCAATCAGACTGTTAATGTGTATTTTAAAGTCATGAAATGGAAGTTGCGATTAGTTTTTCACTAATGTGACGTTATATCCGAGTAAAACGCCTTCTCAAACAAGAAAAAATGTGGGGCGGGACATGATTTTGTCCATCGGGAATTGTTTGGATTGTTGTGGTTTGCTATCGCTGTGATGTCATGTGAGTGACAGGTTGTCCTGCCTTCGCACCAGTAAACACATCATCAGAGAACAGGAGAGATGTTGCTGCAAGAGGGAGGGGAGGTTATTATGGTTAAAGATTACGAGGAACCAAATGAAAAATGATAAACATGAAATTTAAGAACAACGTAATAATATGCATGGATAAATCATTCATAAAACTGCAACATACTATAAAAAACAAGACTTTGATTTCATGGTGACTAAAGATTTGTTCTTGTATTTTAGTTACCATTTTTGGCTGGAGATTCAGACTTGGACCAGCTGACGAAGATATTCGAAGCTTTGGGAACACCAACAGAGGACACATGGCCTGTGAGTTGCAGCTATCTACTTATTTGTAATGAGAGCGTTTTATTCAGCTTCATTTCCATATGCAAGCAAAGCATCAAGGCCTGTTCAGTGTTCACACCTATAACGATAACTATTTTAGCATCCACACCATCGCACAATTAGATGGTTTTAAAGGGGTCATGAACTGGCTTTTAAAATTGTATTATATTGTTGTCTGAGGTCAACTTATGACGTTCGCTTGGTTTTTGCATTCAAAAACATCAAAATGATTAAGTAATAGGCTATTTTGTACCCAAGTTGTGAGCCTTCCTGAAAAACGGTCGGTTTTTATGGGCGTGTCGCACTGAAGACTTGGAAATAAACGCCCACTGCTGTGAGTGGATAACAGTTTTGCATATTATAATGAGTTTCACTCACCCGTCGGTGTACGTGGGGGAAAACGTCCAATGGTGTCAAATGGCAACCGGATTCGCCCATACATGTTCAACCAAGAGTCCGTTTGTAGCACAATTCCTGTCAGATCCAATATAGACGGCACAGCACCGTGCTTTACTCTTAATCTGTCTGCAAATCCAGTCTTGTTTACAAAACAATCCTCAGTGAAATGAAGCGAACAGACGACGATGTAGTTTTACCTCATCAGCTGGAACGTCATTAAAAATAAAGTTTATCCATGCAGTGCTATTGGAATCCAGAGGAAGCTTATGCACCGACTGTCTTCTTCCACAACCAGGCGCTGCACAATATTCTGTATTGCTCGGTTGAACGATCCGGTTTGTCATCACGCGGTAGGCATGTATGTTAGGGTACTTAGCTATGCGTGTAATGCGCGAATTGGGCTAAACCGGCCGTGTTGAAGTAGGTGTTGATCTTCTTCTGCTGGGGTGGTGTTTTAACCCCTTCGACGTCATAGTTTCCCACTTTTAAAAACGAGGCGTTTTCAGAGGCTAGTGTCAATGAAAGCTTTTATTGGACTAACAAGGACGTTTTCAGTTCTGAAACTTACAGGATACTCTTATAATATGAGAATACCTCTTAGATGTCAAAAGCTCAAGGAAAATTTGATTTCTCAGTTCATCACCCCTTTAAGGTGCAGTTATGTGCAATGCTCAAGCTCTTTAAAACAAGATATATTATAATTGGCTGTCAATGTTTTAGCGTTCATCAGGTGAAAAGAGTCTGATAGTGATTTCAACTATATTGTTCTATCAATTTGTTATCATCATAGTTGTGGTCTGGACTAAATTTAGAACGATTTTTTAAAATATACCTTGATTACTTTATTTTATAACTTGCAGTGTAAATACCTTAGAAAGTATGTGTTAATATATAAGGTAACTACATGGGTTAAGGTTAGGTTTATGGGTAGGTTCAGGGTAAGTACCTAGTTATTTCCCAGTTATTGTAATGACTGAGTACATAATATGTACATGGGGCACAGGACTGTTAAAATAAAGTGCTACCTATATCGATAGCTACCAATAAGGTGACTGGGCATTTACTGGAGATACTATAAAAGGACACATCATTGAGGTTTCATATTGTCTAATTTACATTTATTCATTTAGCTGATGCTTTTATCCAAAACGACTTACAATTGAGGTCGCACACCTCTGGAGCGACTAGGTTAAGTGTCTTGCTCAGGGACACAATGGTGTCTCATAGTGTATTCGAACCCGGGTCTCTCACACCAAAGGCATGTGTCTTATCCACTGTGCCATCACCATCCCAGTCTAATCTTTGAGGCTTTGAGATATCTGCATGTCTAAATGAGGTAGAATCAGTGATTTGTGCCGGTTGTTGTTTCAGGGGATGTCCACTCTCCCAGACTATGTGTCATTTAAACTATTTCCTGGCACGCCACTGGAGCACATTTTCAGCGCAGCTGGTGATGATCTTCTGGAGCTCCTGAGGGGGTTATTCACCTTTAACCCCTGCACACGCACCACAGCTTCACAGGTGCCAATAACCGGGTTGCAGTTTAATCAACTTAATCTTAATGCTTAAAGCTAATCTACATTTAGAGAGAGTGAACACATGTATACTGTCGTTTCAGGCTTTGAAGATGAGGTATTTCAGCAATAGGCCAGGACCAACCCCGGGGCCGCAGCTTCCCAGACCAAACTCCTCAACAGAAGTCCTGAAAGAAAAAGAAAACCTGATGATCGGAATCAAGAGAAAACGTGACAGTATTGAACAGGGTGAAAAAAACATGCACAAACACTTGATAAATTCACCTGATAGTGTGTTTGTTTCTTTAATGGAAATATCTGTGTTGTTAATATTAGACAGTGTTCTGAGGGAAATGCTTATTTGTTCAGAAAAATCAATTCCAGTGCTGCTTAATATATCAAAATCAACAGATAAATGGAAGTTGTTGCTCTGTTTAGATTACACTGATATATAATGGATAATGAAAATGTTGTCCCACATGGTAATGAATGTTTTATTGCTATTCCATTTCTTAGGTACCCTTAAAAAGAAACTGGTGTTCTGAGTGATTTGGATGCTGTTTTCTTCCACTGGTCATGCGTGAATGGAAAGGAACGTATTTATGTGTCAATCCGTTTTTTCAGTTATTTTTTATGTACTATAAATATTAAATTATAGAAAAATTTAGTTTTGCTTGTTGTCTGTTTTAATTAGTTATGCACATCACCCCCATTTATGTTAATACTATGTTCAGTAATCATTTTAGCGTTTACAAAAAGCACATACAACATATTTACATTTTTTGTAATAATTACAACAGAAAAATACAATAGTTTTATAAATTTGAAACTGTAATAAGCTATGCTTTTAAGTATTTAGTGTATAGTTAATTGTTTACAGATTGGTGTGTCCAGTGTTCTTTGAGGCAGTTTGGCTTGTTTTGAATCTGCATCAGTGGTCCTGAGTGTGGTGCTGTTGTGTCACAAACCTGCCTGTATCTTCTCTCTGCTCTGGTAGTTCAGTTTGTCAGAGAACTGGCTACGCTTCACCAACACTTTGTGATATGTTGAGAGTTTAGGATTTACAGTTAGCATTTCTATAACCAAACACTATTTAAAACCCATTAGTATTACATAAATTAGGTTTATCTATATATCAACCTACATGTAGTTTATTGAACCCACTCACTGTTGAAAACAGATGTTTGCAACTTGCATACTTTACACACAGTGTCAAACACAGTTAGGAGAGGCATTGTTTTGCTGTCACTGCCAGCTAACTGGAAAACTATTATATGAGCAAATCCAAACCCTTACGAAAATTAACCATGGGTATTGTGGTAAAAGTGTAGTAACCATGTTTTTTTTTTTCTTTGGCAGATTGATTATTTTATATAACCATAGTTTTACTCCAAATTCCACGGTTAATTTGTGGTTACCATGGTTTAACTATGGTAACCAAGTTTTTTTTGTTTTATTTGTTGGAAAAACTATGGTTAATTTTCGTCACCCACAGCCACCCATCAACCACTATGTAAACATGTAAACAATAGAAGTAAACCCAATTTTTTTGAAATTATCTAAAACGATGATATCCAAATTAGAATAACAGATACATAGTTTACACGTGTTCCCGTTCCCTAGAAATTTTTGGGGTTACAATATGACTTTAAATACATATTTTTCATTTGTCATTGTGTTCAAAGGAAATTCGAAACCTCACATTATGACGATAGCGGAAGTGATACAGTAATGACATTATTTGATTTGGATGCAAAATCAATATTAAATTCGTTTAAACAACAAAGCAACCCAACAAGCATCTGTGATTTCGGATTTATGTCGGTCACAGTCTCGCAGACTTCCGCACGCGCTAGTCTCGGACAGCTCTTGCTCGCCTCGCACACACGTCACACAGTCTATTGTGAGCCGCGGCGCGCGTGCAGGACTGATCGCGGGAGCGCGAGAGCACAGAAGACACGGACCACGGTCGCGTTATTTAGAATCTCACGAGCAAAACATTCGAACTGGATTAGTGTGTGTAAAGCAGAATTTGCCTCGCTGTCAGCATGTGTTCCGCGTGTTGTGTGTCTCAGGTGAGTGATGCGTTTACTTACAGCATGAAACATCACCGTCGTGAACCGTGCGGAACACTCGGTTTCCCATTTCAATTATTTTCTATAGCATTTGATCCTGATATGTTCACATATGCTTTAGACAAAGTTTAGTAATAAAAGTTCCGTTTTTTTAAACGTGTGATTGTTGTTTTTGTTAATAAGTATGTCAGTTTCAAATAGGCTACACAAGCAGCTTTTAGTGTCATCCTTGTTTGTTGTATCAGTTTACAGACATGAATTCTCGATAGCAAATTTGCTTTGCATAATATGTAACGTTACAGGGATATAAAACGAATTTTCATAAACTCATTATTTTAGTCCAGTATTTATAAGTTATTATTTCTTAATTTCAAACCTGACTATGAAGATGATTTTGAGGGGACAATGCTTAAACCAGACTAAGACGCTTTGATGGTCTCCCAGCCTGGTCGAACTGGTCTGTTGCCTGCTTTTAGAAGGTTCTGTGTCATTTTTCAGCTAAACGCCAGTTGGCTGAAAGACCACAACCCACATAAAACTAGCAAACCATCTTAGGCTGGTTTATGTCAGGGTGATGGTTTCCGCTGACGGTACAAGATAATATCTTTCCATCAACTGTGATGTCAGTATCCAACTAGTATTGTATCATGACTTGTTCTAACGGTCAGGAAATTATGTCATCACTATTCACTATGATTTATCATGTTTAATGTTCCTTATTTTGTCCTCATTTAACATTCTCGTCAGAACAAGTCCCTGACTCCCTGTCTGTCCTTGTTTCCAAACGAGCCACATTTGTAAATGAAATTTGATCAAATTAACCTAAATAAAACAGATGGTATTGGAGGAGACTCCACCAGGAAACCCTTCAGGTCTAAATATGGAAAATGAGTGATACTTATAATGTAATTGTCTATTTCACATTCTCAGTATACTAATTTCGGAGGGTCTTGTAGCCCCTTTGTACGTGGTGGTGTCCGCGGGTGGTCTTCATTTCCTGGTTGGATCCATGTGGCTGTTTGTTTGCATAAGATTAGCAATGGAAAGAGAGAACTTGCAGTCAGTGTTCAGCATCAATAGTGTTGTCTCATTAGTGCTAAGCTTGTCAGGATCCAGTGGCCCCACAAATGTGTGGAGTCGGGGGGGGATTGGCTTTGCGTAGTCTCAGTGTTTGTTAACTAATTGCTATTATTAGATAACCCGCTTAGTTTAACTGTTGATTCAGCTTTGACACTAATGTATTCCCTCTTTATGGCAACGACAACTGCAGCGTTTATTAACATTTGTAGATTCCGTATTGAAATGAGCATTAAACAACCTCACAAGACGACACCAAATTCAATGTGCCTTCATTTAAATGTTTGAAATCACGATACTGCCATAATATCAAAGCAATTAAAGTGGCATAACACACACAGATTGGACAGTATAATTTATCTGTGTTGTCCTAACTCTGTTCGGAACACATACAAATCTATTTTCAAATCTACTGTTTTTGTCACTACAGTGAAACTGAATAGGGTCCAAAACATAATTGGGGCCATTACTGACTTTTTCACTGTAATGAAAAACAAGTCAGTCATACAGATTTGGAACAACATTAGAATGAGCCTAATTTATGGCAAAAAGCACATTTTGGGGAGAACTGTCCCTTTAATACAGTACTTCTAAGATTAGGAGAGCATTGTTTCATTTCTGTTCATTTCATTGTGTTGTGGTTTTTTGGTCAACTTGTACTTCCACTGTACACCACTATTTACTTTTAGTTTCTAAACTCGTTTACACTTTTTTGTTGGTGGCACTAATGTATAGTCAAGCTCTTGTTTTTCCCCTTTAACAGACAGACCTGTTCGCATTAAGAACAAAAACTCTAAAGATACGGATAACTATTAGCGTCCACAACAACGTACAATAACATTGTGATAAAACCACACAAAGTGATTATGACTGTAATCCATACGACCCCAATGGATTTTAACATCTGACGAGAAACGATATACGTGTGAGAAAAAGACAAATATTTTAAACTTGGATTTATATATAAGTATTGTAATGGATTTTTTTCCTGAACCTGACTACACTACAATAATACTCACTCTAGTTGGCCAAGTCTTATACTTTTACCAGCGCATCTACACATCGACGTCCGCTGAGTCAATAAACCTACCCCATATCTATCCTAGCGCATCTCCAGTCGACGTCCGCCGGGTTCTAATCCTATAACCCTAGCGCATCTACAGTCGACATCCGCCGAGCTCTAATCCTATAACCCTAGCACATCTACAGTCGACGTCCGCCGGGTTCTAATCCTATAACCCTGGCGCATCTACAGTCGACGTCCGCCGAGCTCTAATCCTATAACCCTAGCACATCTACAGTCGACGTCCGCCGGGTTCTAATCCTATAACCCTGGCACATCTACAGTCGACGTCCGCCGGGTTCTAATCCTCGAGCAAATGTCCTTTCAATGCTTTTAATTACGGCCAGGAGAGTTCTCAAGCAATACTCAGAGAACTTCCCTAGTAAAAACAAGGCCGGTGGATCTCAGACAAATTCCATTGAGAATCCCCCCGAAAACACTGATACAACAGTCAGTTTTTATACAATATGGAGGTATGCCATAATGACATTAATTTCATTGGTTCTTCATAGGTAGACTGTTTTGTTACTGGGTAGAGGAGACTTTGTTTTAATGTTTTTAACTTAGTCATCTGTCTAGTTCCATTTCCCATATTTGTTATTTATACAGTCAGGTGTTTGACACACATACATTCATCTGAAGTACAGAATGTCTTAGTACATTGTCTCAGATTTTCAGCTGGTTAAATGAGGTCAAATGTTAAAACATGGTTGGCTTAATATTCAGTTTAAAATTTTCCACCACAGTATTTTTCGAACACACCTATTATCTCTCTCCAGAAGATGTTGATTCATCCAGTCGGGACGTATGGATAACCGTTGTGATCGAATTGTTTGGTTTTTGAAGCGTCACCTTTTGTGTTACTAATCCACTTGCATTTTATGGGGTCACACAGGCCCCGTTCACACTTGGTATTAAGATGCGTTTTGGTCTTTCAGATCACAAGTAGACAATGGAGACACATTCCCGTTTATACCTGGTATTTAACTGATTTCATTGAGGGGAGGGCCTATGGGTGGGTAAAAGTTTGGGCTTTTTCAAACCTTTCGATTATGGACAAAGAACACGACCGGAGAAAACAGAAAAAAACATACAGAGAGCAGAAGCTTACATTTCTTCTCTGATAGCCGCAAGACCACGCCGAACACAGTGAGTGTGTGTTAGAAATCAGGAATGGTGACAGAACATTGTGCTTGTTACGTTTTTCATATTCAAACCAAACTTGAGGTGGTTGAAAGTGGGCCATTTTAGACCCTTTTTACACCTGTTTTTAGTGTCGTCCTAGCCTAGAAAAAAGCCTAACATTTTTTGTTTGGGAAGTTCGGTCTGGACTCAGTCCATTGAGGAGTAATTATGATTGGTTCAGAAATCGTTGGGCTAATCAAATTGCCATGGGCGGGCTTTATACGATGATGGACAGATGATCTGCAGTTACTTAATCATCACTTTATCAAAGAGGAGCTTGGGTTGAACTGGTTTCCCTCAGAGATGACTGCAGCTTTAGATGTATAGATTTCGCTATCCGCTGTTGTACAAGTAATCGACAGTGCATTCATTTTAAAAGACAAACAGAGAACTGCAATCAAGGCATTTGTCGATCGTCAAGATGTGTTTGCCGTCCTTCCTACAGGATTCCGCAAAAGTTTAATTTATCAGCTGCCTCTGATGGTCCCTAAGAAGATGGTTGGGCTGGGTATTGTTAGGTATTTCACAATTCGATTCGATTTCAATTCTTGAGGCTTTGATTCGATTCGATTTCGATTCAATATTGACTTATTAGCTTCGATATTGATTCAATAATAAGTAAATACACAAGTAATTAAGTGCCTGAGTATATTTTTAAGTAATGTGCGGAGTTTTACCAATGTTAAAGAACAAATTGACCCCAGCATGTTTGTTTCCTTTCATGGTTTATTCAGCAGAATAAAAATGTACAATATTGTTTGTGTTGAATTCAAACACAACTGTGACAAGCACTGTACAGTGCTTTAACAACACCTCTAAAGTGCATGTAACTAAGTAGTAGAAACTTTCTACATTTCTACTTTCTACTTTCTACAGAAGTATATTTCTTTCTTCCTATACATTCAAGTTATAAAAGAAATGTAAACAGAAGCACAAAATATGCATACTCAAAAAAGTGCAATATTATATTCTAATTATAATTTTGTAAACAATAACACTTAATAGCTGATCACACTTAACAGCAATTGCGAGTTATCAGGCCAATTCTAAGGGGGAAAAAATACTAACCTTTTTCCCTCTCAGAAGTTTATATCTCATAGACTTTATATCACGCATTTCTGACTTTATATCATGCATTTCTGACTTTATAACACCCAATTGCGACTTTATATCACGCAATTGTGACTTTATATCTCGCAATTCTGACTTTATATCTTGCAATTCTGAGAAATAAAGGTAGAATTGCGAGAGATAAACTCCCAATTGTGAGAAAAAAAAACTCAGAATTGTGAGATAAAAAGTCGCAATTACCTTTTTTATTTTCCATTCTGTGGCGGAAACAAGCTTCCATAGTTCCCGGCTTACAGTGGAATCCAAAATGAGCCCAAACGTCGGCTTTTAATGTTGGCGGTGCAGGCTTGAATCAGGCTTGAACGGAGTGCAGCTGCTGTCCGTCATCGCGCTGTTTTGCTAAGGGCTAAAGCGCGACTTGTACAACGCTGAACGCTCTCACTACAGTGTAGCCCACAGCGCCGCCACTGGCCTGGATGGCTGAATCGATTCATAGGATTTGATGAATCGATATTGAATTGAGAAGCAAAAAATTGCAATGCATTGATGAATCGATATTTTTACCCAGCCCTAGAAGATGGTATGCAATGAAAAGCCTGTGGTTGTTGTGGTTTCTCCTTTGGTCGCACTCATGGAGGACCAAGTAAAAGAAGCAACATTCATTATTTTACTACTTCTTCCAGAGTGTGTGCAGTTGAGTTCTGTTGAAAACTGTACGTAGCTCAACATCACTTATTGGGTTGCTCTGATTGGTTGTAGGTCTATCCAATTGAGTGCAGGTTTTTTTTTTCATGGTTCTGTAAAGACACGCCTCATAATCAAAGCCCTATGAAGTAGTATCAGACTCACATTCTGACTAGAATATGAGTATGACAAAGTCAGGCCAGTGTCGTCTACTTGTGATCCAGGCCCCGTCCACACTACTGCGTTTTCGTTTAAAAACGGAGAATTAAAACAAATACGATCTCCGTCCACACCAGTGTTTTATCTGCGTATTAGAAACGATCTCCGTCCACATTAAAACGACTGAAAACACAGATCACGTAACCATTCACTAACAATTGGCATGCGCGTGCCGGTGTAAACAGTGGCTGACGAATCAGGGAAGGATACGTCATGACTGATGACACCCAATCATAGAGCAGAGCGTGAGCCTCTGCGTCATCGTTTCTAAACTCCTCCGTTTTGTCCGGTTTTGTCTCGTCCACACTAAAACGCCCTCCGGAGATTCAGAACGCAAAACGGAGCTGCAGCATTTCTAAACTTCTCCATATTAGGTCTTCGTTTTTTCCGTTTTAGTTTCTGGACATGAGGTGCAAACGTAGCAAAAGGTCTCCGTTTTTAAACGAAAATGCAGTAGTGTGGATGACGGGCCCCCAATCAACCAAATGGATTCTTAATACAAGGTGTAAATAGGGCCATAAAGATGGATATTTTTTCCTAAGAATATTGGTTTGTGTTCATCTGGAAGAAAATCTTGTAAATCTTTGTTGTGTTCAAGCATTTGAAAAGGCTCTCAGTTTCTACGAATTTGTCTTTTTGTGTTGTCCTGCTGGGAAAATGTTATGTAAATCTAACTGATTTCTCCTTCAGATGTCTGGATCACTCAAGGATGACAGTCCTATGAATCAGTCGTAATGATGCATTCTGCATAAAAAAAGCTGGTTTTATTGCCCAGCATAACACAGTCTCATCCCAAAAAGTCATATAACTGACGTTTTGGGACGTATTTTGACCATACGTCAATATCCGCCTTTTTAGGGCCCCCTTAAACGTCGGTAGATGGCGATCCTGGGCCATCATACAACTGACGCTTTACCTTTAACCTCAGTTAGGTGACGGAGTAGGTTTAGGGTTAGGTTTAGGCAGGGCTGGGCGATAAAACGATAACGATAATTATCGCGATATAATTTTCCTCGATAAAACGATATCAAGAGGTCGATAAATGTTCGATAATGTTTATGCGTCAAAAAAGCGGAACGAAACTCATTTAAACCGCGCGCGCCACACGGAGCATTTATCCGCTCGGCTCAAAGTCCAAACGGCAGACGCGCCTCTGATCGTTTTGCTCACGAGATCCAGTGAGAAGCACTTGAGTTCAGCGAAGAACACAAATGTCAAGTTTAAACCAGTTTAAAGGCAGATGAAACACCGCTGACAAAAAGGAGAAACACTGCGTGCAACGATCCAGTCAGAATCTGAATTGATACTGAATCCATTTAGCCTACCATGGATTTACTGTAAGGTTAGCCTGGTAATATTAACTGCACCATGAAATGTGGGATACATATTGAATTGTATAATATTATTAATGTTGACAATGTATTATGACTAATGGAATATAAGTACAGTATTTAATAATGTATTTATTTAGCTGTTAGGCTATTGTTTTTCATTCAAAAAATACAGAAACCATAAAGTTATGCCATGATAGTGAGGAGTTAAGTTATAGGCTATACCTGGTTTTATCTGTGGTTATCATGATCTAAATGCATGAGACTGAATGACCAATGGTTAATTTGAATACAACTCAAACAGTCAGAATATTACTTTTTACCACATAAAAATGTGGTCGTTACATAAGAAAAAAAAAGGAAAAAAAAAAACAGATGTTACTGTTTTTGTTAATAAACATAAATTTAAAGAGTAGTTTAAAAACACAATTAACACTCTGGTTTATACAACTTTCACTTAGTCGCAAAAATCTGCCTTTAAACTTGAAAAAAATAAATATTTGACATATATCGTGATAATTATCGATATCGACTGATATAAAAAAAATTATCGTGATAATTTTTTTTGGCCATATCGCCCAGCCCTAGGTTTAGGTATGGGGTAGAGTTAGGATCCCATAACCTCATCTACCGACGTTTAAGGGGGCCCTAAAAAGGCGAATATTGACGTATGGTCAAAAGACGTCGGAAAACGTCAGTTATATGACGTCTTGGGATGAGACTGGGTTGCCCAGCAATATTGTGCCTTGTAAACGTTCATGGTTCAAGACAGTACTGTTGCAGCTTTGTACCGGAAGGGTCATTATCTCATTTTCTTTGGCACACTGTTCTTGATCAGGCCTTTACATTACTTTGATCTGATTGATTTGTCTGAACTCCCACATTAGAATTCCAATTACTGTGTAGTGTCTCATGAAATAACACCAATCACATGAAACATTACCATAATAGGCCAAAACAAAATGTGCATTATGCTATAGGAACAATTTATGTGGATTTTCACACGTTCCTCAAACCTCAGCTAGTGATTTTTTTCTTCTTCTTCTAGTGAACTGAAAGGTGCCATTTGTGACAGGACTGTGTTGACTTTTTGGGTAGCAGTGAGACATTCTCACCCTTCCACACAGCCTTTATGCATCTCCATCGCTCTCCGTCCATTGCCATCTTAGAGGGTGTTTACTCTTGTCCCATGAGCCTTTAGGTTACTCTGTATTTGCAATTGAAAAAGCTGTCAAGCAATCGGCATCCATCCATCAACGTTTTGCCATGCGATTCTAGTTAAGAAGGTTAGACTCTTCAGTGTTACTATGGGTACTACTCTTCACACGGGAAAAAACAGCACTTTTTTGTGTACACTTCAAACAGTGAAGTAATACATTTTTGCCTCAGCTGTACAATTGCCTGGCTAACAGACCCACAAAGCAGCTATTCATGACATAGAGACTATAGATTAATTGTCCGCTGAGTTTCGGCATGATGGTACTTGAGCCCAGTGATATAATGTGTCTTAATGTTCTTGGCCATTTGCAACATGCACCAAGGATCAATTTAAACTGGGTCCGATTATTTATTTTGCTGACAAGTAAGGGTGTAATACACTCAATCAAGGTTCGATACAATTCACAAAATTATCGCAATACTTTAAGCCAAAAAAAAAACGTAATTAATTTTATTTCCTATTGAAAGTTTGTAAAATGTATGGTTTAATAAAAAAATCCTAAATTTGGTATTACATAATAACGTAGAAGCGCTTCTCCTTGCAGCAGATATTCATTTGTGTGTGTGACGGAGGGATTCCTGCTGCTGTTTTACACATTTTATAAGCTCTTCACGAATACTCAGGCTATGTACATACAACGCCCAGCACACAGCATAGTATTGGATGTTCAGTAAGTTCCGGCAACACAAAAATTGGCGACACATCATACAAGCCGACCAATCAGGTTTTGGATGTATCCCTATGTCTAGGTTTGGTGATAAAAATACCAATTTGAACACTTAGTGGACCAGAACTAAATGTTTTTTTTATTTATTTTTTTAGACACACCCCTACACTCTTAGAAGAAATGGTTCTATTTAGAACCGGAAAGGGTTCCATCCCCCGCTTCATATATGGAACTCCAAAATGGTTCTATATAGAACCATTTTTTTTGGTAAAAGTTTCTATTGGCCAAGTATGGAACCCCAGGGTTCTATATAGAACCCAAAGGAACCCCTTTTTAAGAGTGTATAGAACCTTTTAGGGGTTCCAAATACGTAGCACTGATAGAACCTTTTAAGGTTCTATATAGAACCACAAACCTCGAATCTGTTTGCTACAACACAAAGTTCTTCCAACTTTTGGATGCAGTTTCATAAAGGTCCTCCACACACTTCTGTGGAGCTTGAGAAATTCCCAGCTCGAATTGTCAGGAAAACAATGTCCATAGTTTATTGTCCTCCTTACCAGTAGTCTGTCACCTTTCACCCAGACCCCTGCTGGTTGCGGGAGAGTGTAAGAGAAGGGCTCTTTGTAGGGGGTTGAGAACTGTCTCCGGGGCAGGAGATGTGGGGGATGGTTTGTTTGCGAGAGGATGTAGAGTGCTGTCCCACCACTCGACCGGTGTTGACCAATGAGTGGGACTCTGTGGTGCTGTGGAGAAACGGGTCTGTCATTAGTCAGGGTCGTACGTGCTGGCCACCTGCTGTCTGGAGAGGGGGATGTGTCCTCCTGATTTTTGGAAATAGTGTGCCTGGCTTTGCCGTGATTCCTGCTGTCTGTGTCGCCATATAGTAATATTAGTAATATGATGTGCCGTGTTTAATGTCAAATTCATGAACCTTTAGGCCTATTCTATTCCTACCTATTCATTTCTTAACTTTTAGCTTGTTGAAAATAAAGATCTCATTCCCAACAAGTAATCCCAAAAACAAGTTTTTGGATAACACCAAATCAAATATGAATGATTTCTTTAATATTGACAAATCATGCAATAAAACATTTTTATTAAAAAAACCTCACTTCTGAGTTGATGATTTTGTACTTTATAAAATATAACATCACATAATTGTATAATTATTATTAAAATAACCATAGGAGAATGGCAACAGAATAAATCATAAATGGTATTATCTAGAAACCTATATAATACACATTTACATTATATTATATTTAGGTATGCGTGATATATAGCCACCATATTGGTATCGGCTGGTAAATGTTCATTTTTGATATTATCATTATCGGCCCGATAAGAAAATTTGGCTGATAGTGATATATTAAAGCCGATTAATGTATTATTTCTTCAGCTAAGACGCATTTCAGATTGACACTGGTTGCCATGATGGTTTTAAATTGCTTGAAGTATGATTAAAATCACTTCCGAAAGGAAAATACACTTAAGTGCAACATGTACAATGCAAGTCTTTTAAATAGGTTGCATAAAATTATAGTTGGTACATGGCTTTTAATGGTGTGATTAGTGTTTTTGTAATCAGGCTCTTTAAAAAATAAAAAAAATTGGATTTAGATTTATCTGACAAATGTGTGTGTGTGTGTATATATATATATATATATATATATATATATATATATATATATGAAGAGTTCAGATGCAAAAGCCTCTAAATGCCATTTGAAATTTTCTTCTTTAATGATGATTTTTTTATCAAACTTGTATATTTAAGTTCAGTAATTTCACTTAAATAACAATTAATCGGTAATTATCATTGCCATTTAAGTGAAATCACTGAACTTAAATATACAAGCTTGATAAAAATTATCATTCTAGAAGAAAATTTCAAATGGCACTTAGAGGCTTTTGCATCTGTACTCTTCATATATATATATATATATATATATATATACACAGTATATAAAATGTCATATCAGTGCATCCCGATATATCCCAAGATATTATTTTAAACATTTTCATTTTCATTTATTCGGTTTGGTCATTTACAGATCATTCAATTAATCAATCAATCAATCAAATCATCAAAACATTCGAAACATAAATACTATAGATGACCAGGTGCAGGCAGAAGCTAAAGCGTATTATGCCTGCCCTTAACTTTAGAATCAAATGTAACTCATTAATGACAACATCTGTTCATAAAATTAACATTAACACATTAGTGGACCATGATTGTCCACACCAGAAGCAAGCCTGTCTAATTCATTTTTATTCTATTGTATATTTTTCCAATGTTATTCTCTTGTAATATTTTTTAAACTGAAAAATAGACGTGGCTTGTTTTAACTCATTACAACAACTATTCCACAATTTAACTCCTTTATTTGATAAACAGTGTTCTCTTAATGTAGAATGTACTTGTGGTTGGTTAAATATACATAATCCTCTCTAAGATCATATTTACTTTCTCGCTGGGAAAATAATAATTGCAAACATTTAGGAGTTTTATTATATTTGAGTTGGTAAATAAATTTTAACGTGCACAAATCAACTAAATCATACAACTTCAACATTTTTGATTGATGAAACAGTAAATTACTTGGTGAATTGTAAGGTGCATAGTTAATTAATCTGATAACCTTCTTTTGTAATAAAAAAAATTGGATTGGTTCTAGTTTTGTATGTATTTCCCCAAATTTCAATACCATAATAAACATAATATAAATGCATCCCTAATTATATTTAAGTTATTATTTTAAACATTATATTATACAAAATTTGTTCCCGTTGTGAAATGATGGTAATTGTGTGAAAAGCACCAAATAATTGAAGCTCTATCCTCTCTTTCTCTGCTTGCATGATCATGTCTGCAAACTGTAAATGAAGAGATAAAGGGATTTCCAGGGACGTTTGTTGGTACTGCATCCCCTCAATCTGATCTCAGAGCCTCGTGTTATGTCTGTATCTTGCGTCATGTGATTTAAGCTGCTTCATAGTAACAACAGCCCAGCTCTACTACTTCCTTACAGCCAATAGGAATGAGGCAGTTGTGTTGCTAAAGGGAATACCGGCCAATAACATGTTCACACACCCCCTCAGCCTCCAATTTAACAGTGCATTGGTTTATTTTAGCAGCAATTTAAATTTGACTTAATCTTATAAAGATTGTTTTGTCTTTGTCATTGGTTTACAGTAACACTGCCTTTTTATACTTTTAAGTGTGCAAATGTGCTTTAAAACCCATTGTTTAATTGTAAATCATTGTAATGGTTTGTGAAGGGTTATTGTTAAGCACTTGCACATGTCCCGCTTACTCATCTGATGTTTTTCTGCAGCTGGCCTGCTGCTGTGGATCGGCTGCCTGCTCCCTGTGCTGCGGCTGCTGTCCCAAGATCAAACAGTCCACCTCGACACGCTTCATGTACGCCCTCTTCTTCATGCTGGTCACGGTGACCTGTGTCATCATGATGTCCCCCACTGTGGAGACGGCAATGCGAGAAAATGTGAGTCTTTGTTCAGAGCTTCTCAGTTTGCATTTTTTAGTATCAGGTTCCCTCATATATAAAGACCATTAAATCTGGTCTCAGGTCAGCAGCAGTGGGTGGCAAGTCAAATAAACCTACTGGTTTGGTGTACTTCATTCATTCATATTCTGTGGGCTGTTTGGGGGGGTAAAATCTGCAGAACAGTGTAAAATGGGTTTAAATGTGTTAAAGGGGTGGTTCAGGATTTTGGACATCGGGCCTCATTTCCAAGTTAGCCTTAGTGTTATTTATCAGTGTAGACAGTTTTCAAAAATGTATATCCAGTCTTTCCAGTTGCATAGTTCGCCGGTGCTAGGCTAGCTCGAGCCAACGGTAACTGCTAGCCTGCCATTATAAACAGTTTTACCCACTCCACAGTGACCAAAAGCAAATACATTATAACGCCAGTTGAGAGAATAATGTTAGAAATCAAACTACCCTTTCATTGCATTCCAATAGTTATACTTTGTTCCCTGTATTTATTAGCACAGTCTACAGCAGCGGCGGAGTGATTTGTAGTTACCTAGACAACCGAGAGAGGTAGTGCAGGTAGTTCTGACTGTAGCGAGATTCGGTTCTGGGTTTAGTTTTCGGCGCAGGACTACTAACCGGAGCAAAGTGAAATTCCGCCGCTTAGAAAAACTAGTTCCTGTAAATGTATTGCTATCATTGAGATCCAAGAGTAGTTTGATTTTTGATTTTTTTAACATTATTCTTTTAAAGGAGTAGTTCACTTTTCAAAAAACTTTTGCTGATAATTTACTCACCCCCATGTTATCCAAGATGTCCATGTCTTTCTTTCTTCAGTCGAAAAGAAATTAAGGTTTTTAATGAAAACACTCCAGGATTTTTCTCCATATTATGGACTTGAACCAAACGGTTCAAGGTCCAAAAGACAGTTTCAGTGCAAACTGCTCAAAGGGCTTTAAACGATTCGGAGAAAAATGTTGGAATTTTTTCATCAAAAAAAACCTTAATTTCTTTTTGACTGAAGAAAGAAGGACATCTTGGATGACATGGGGGTGAGAAAATTGTGTATTTTCTGGTTTGAACCAGTCTGGATTCATTAGAATAGATACTGAATCAACAGCTGATCTTTTTCACTGATATCTGTCTTTAAATGAAGAAAGTGTGGTTTGTGAAACTTAGAGCAGTGTCATTACTGACCACTATTCTAAAGACTCCAATTACATAAATAAAGTAAATCTGGATTTTTTTTTTACTTTTTTGTTAGACTTTGTCTAACCACTATGTCACCATCATAGCTGTTTTCATAGTTTTTGTTTTTTTGCTAGATAGGTAAATGCTTACCTTACCAATAGGTTATGTCCTCTACTACCTGGATAGATCTTTTTAATACCTCAGGGGACATTTCCAGCATTTGTAGGGACAGAATATATACACGTTAATTCATGAAAGAAAAGGTCAATGGAGGGATCAAGGGTGTATTTGCAGGCAGCTAGCCCATGTTATTCAAACAAACACAAAGGAGAGCTACATGACTCTTCTGCTTCAAAGCATGAAAGGAATGTAAGAATGTATTATCAATATTGAAAGAATGTAAGAGTATCAATGCTCATAACATCTAACACAGCAAAACTCTTTCTGCATGTTGATTGTTCTGTAGCTATCTAAAAGAAGGTAACCGAAAGCTGTTGAAATGCACTTAAAGGCTGGGTGTGTAACATGAGCTCAAGCTCTCTTTTTGTTCTCAGCACCACAATGAGTGCTTACTGGGTAAATGCCATGAGTATAAAAACCCTGACACTAAAAAAGACGCTGCCTCTCGGTGAGGCACAAAAGAACGGCCACTGAGGTGCCAAGACACAAAAAGATTTACAGCTGTTGAAGCTTTTTTCACAAATAGTAGTTTCAAATTGAAGAGCACATAAAATCCCCCTCTGGTGGTCTTTCGTGGTTACAACACACGGACAGAGCAAATGGGATGGGAAATGCTGCAATGCTGACAGAGGAACACCTTAACGACCTTATATTATATGATGGTCCATATTATAATAATAGTAGCAGTGCAATCCAGCATTATAACAGGTCTACAAATTGTAGACTGTTGGGAACCTTAATATATTTTAGGAATTGACCAGTGCCTGTAGTGTGTGCCAGCTTTCTCTTCAAGACCACAAAAGAGAACCATAAATGCTGGTTTTGAATTTTGACTGACCTCTTAGCTGATCCCTGAGAAGTTCTTACAGAAAAAAAAAACATGGCAATTCCGTGCTTTTGGACATGTACAATAGTAATGCTATAGTGTTCAGTACTTTGAAGTATGAATTTGAATATTATAGACCATTTTGCAAGATGTAAACAACACTGGTCCAGAAACACTTCCTGTTTTCTTTATTTCACATGTAAAGAAAACATCTTAAAGATGTTTGTTTAACTTTCTGATTCAGTTTTATATGTATTTTTATGCTTTTATGTATTGTTAAAAAACTGAAACAGGAAGTGCTTCTGGACTAGTGTTTTTTACATCTTGCAAAATGGTCTATATTAGTAAGATTTCTAAAAATGTTTGTAAAGTCTCTAATGCTCACCAAAAATGAAAAAAATATTAATCTTGTGAAACCATATATAATCAAAGTAAATCCAAACTTGTTTTGTTTTTTTTCGTCTTGTAATAATAATAAAAAATCTGGGACTTTTAACTTGTATTAAAAACATAATCAGCCTTTGAAAGAAAACAGTGTTATTTCTTTGTGTATATAAGTTGATCTTCGAATTCCAGTGTAAATGGGTGTGCGCACAGATCAGATTCTGTTTAAGTTTAGCCTTGCCCTGAGGCGACTGCATCTATTCTGTTGCTCAAAATGTAATTTTATCCCTGAATTGTTT
Organism: Pimephales promelas; assembly: GCF_988280905.1. NCBI lineage: Eukaryota > Metazoa > Chordata > Actinopteri > Cypriniformes > Leuciscidae > Pimephales > Pimephales promelas. The sequence continues at coordinate 20,177,220 of NC_142772.1, forward strand.
TGTGCTTTTCTCAGATTCCTTTCTACAAAGAAATGTGTCATCAGCTCAATGCGGGGGAGAACTGCAGTACCCTAGTGGGCTATTCGGCTGTGTATAAAGTCTGTTTCGGCATGGCCTGCTTCTTCTTCTTCTTCTTAGTGTTCACCATTTGTGTGCGAACCAGCACAGGATGCCGGGCAGCTGTTCACAACGGGTAAGCTGTCCACCCAAACACATTTGAAGTGGTATTTACACTGGAAACAGTGCTTGTTCCTCCTCTGCTTTGCTCCGTGGCCCCTCTCAGTCCAGGTTCACAGGAGCTATAGGGACCACCGTGTGTATTGTTTGGCCTTCTGCCTCCATCTGTACTCTACTCCTATTGCTCCATTATTCACCCACAACCAAAGCCCTGAATCGAAGTATTAATTTAAAACTCCGTCCAGAGGAAATGGCGCTTGGAGACGAGCTTTATCCCTATGAATGAGATGGTTTGGCCCCACATGAGAGCACTTCGTGTTGGAATAATCAGATCTTTGTGTTGTATGCAAATGCGGGGTGAGGAAGTATATGTCTGAACTCAGTGTTTTATCCAGCTCCATCTATAGAAAAACAGACACAAATGCCTTAATAAAAACCTAATTTAGGTCTTCCTGAAACCACCCTGTGATGACATACTAACCAGGGTAAACAGGAAATCTTGTACTAGATGAGTTAAACTCCCAGAAAGACACTGCAGGAAAAGTATAATTTTCAAGACATATATTTAGTGTGTATATACACTATCGTTCAAACATTTACATTTTGTTTTAAAGAGGACTCTTATGCCCACTAAACTGCAATTATATGATAAAAAAACAGTAATATTGTGACATATTATTACGAATAAACTAACAGTTTTCTATTTTAATGCATTTTAAAATGTAATTTTTTTCTGTGATGGTAAAGCTGGATTTTCAGCGGTCATTACTCCAGTCTTCAGTGTCACATGATTAATAAATCATTCTAATATGAACATTTGCATATTGACAACATTTCTTCTTATTATCAATATTGAAAACAGTTGTGGAGGCAAAATTAATTAGGATAGAAATACAAATTTCTAAAGATCAGAATTTATTTAAAGTAGCAATCTTTTGTAACATTGTGTATAAGTGTCTTTACTTATCAATTTAATGCATTCTTGCTAAATAAAGAAATTAATTTATTTACCGGTATCATATTAATTTATTTACCGGTAACTGATGTCTGGATTTTAGAGAGTACAAATTCAAACAAAAGTTGCTGTGAAAAAGTTATTCATTGTGAAAAATGAATGTACTGAATTATTAACAATTGTTTTGATTATTAATATTTTCTTAATCATTTTAATAATTCAATTTAAACTTCAATACAAGTATTGTCACGTGAGGTTGAAGCAGACGAGATAGTAGGATCCATTTGCAGATTGACTTTATTTATACCACTCAAACTATACAAAGACATACTCAAGAATCAAGAAACAGGAATCAGGAACAGTAAAACCAGCAAACAACATCAAGGACCCACAAAAACTGAACTAGACATACAGGCTTAAATACAAGAGAAAACGAGCTAACAAGAGGGTGTGGCTAATAGGAAACACCTGTGACAGACTAATAAACATAACGGGGAACTACTTAACATGAAACAATACAGAAACAGACTAGACTTGTGACAAACATTAAACTAGGCAGAAACACAGACTAGCCTTGTGACAAGTATTTTATTTTTAGACATGTTAATAATAGGGGTGTAACAATATCGTGCCACAATAAATCGCAATACAAAAATGCAACAATAAGTATCGTGGATAGTCCCCCCCCCCCCCAAAATAAAAATTACTATGTGAGGAAAAAATTCAAGTTTTCACAGTTTTAGTGTCAGTACTACATTGAACTACTATATATAATGTTGATTATAATGTATAATAATGCAATGGGGGAATATTTGTGGGTCCTGTTAATGCCAAATGTCTGATGTTACCAGTAAAAAGTGACGTTATTTTATTTTAAATATATCTAGTCAGTGAAAGCATGCAAACATATTCATCTACAATAACTCAGTATTTTCAGCTTCAGAATCATGAATATTGTTATTCACTATTGTCCTTGGGTTAGAAGCAACAAGTCCAAGCCTATTTATTTAAACCTACAATGTAATATCAAATTTAGCATTTTAATCAACAGTACATTTTTTTGTTAACCTTTTACCATATATCTTGGAGTATCGCAATAATATCGTATCATGAGTTCAGTATCGTTATATGTATCGTATCGTGACATGAGGGTATCGTTACACCCCTAGTTAGTAATATCACACTTAATGTTGTTTTCAAACAGTTTCCTGATAAATATTTCCCCTTTATTCAGGATATTATGTCTTAAATCTGTAACAGTTTTCTTCCTGTTTCTTTGTAGGTTCTGGTTCTTTAAGTTTCTGGCTTTGCTGGGCTGCTGTGCAGGCGGATTCTTTCTCCCAAATCAAGACACGTTTCTAGAAGGTTTAGTATGATCTGTTTTCACATGCACACTTTTTTTTGAAACATGTGCTGCTATTGTTTCCGTGCACCCTAAAGAGGCTTGTTAGATTTTTAGAAAGTTTGATTATATCTACTTTGAGCCTACAGTAGTGTTAAGATATCATCTCTTAAATGTCCAAGAGCAACAGTGGATCTACAGTAAGCATCTCTTTGTGGTTCATAAACTATCGCTGTAACTCAAGCGGTTGAGTAACTCAAACGATCGCCTGTGTCAGTGACCTCATGACCACAGACATATTTAGAGGAATGTGACACAAGTTTAAACCCTATTATGCAAATCATATTAATAGAACAGATTTACATTTTAGTGATATCTTTGAATCAGCACATTTGATTTAATGGACGTATATCTCAAATCTTTTAACAAACATACTACTGAGACAGTACCATATTATTGTAATCAGATGGCACAGATGATGGCACACCATGGCACTGAATGATTTTCATAAATTTACTTGTACCTTACATGTACCTGTTACATTTAAAAACCACCCTTTAAAATAATGCATTATATAATAAACTATTACCTTAAATTGCTTATATTAGTTGTTTTTTTGATTGCATAACATGTGTTACCCCAAAATCAGTGTGCAAGAGAATTTCATTTTCATGTAAAAGTCCAAACAATTATCGCTGTTTGGTGTGTCATTAAATGATTCGTGCTTCCTGATTTGTTTTTAGTAGCTGGCGTTTAGCAGAAAGCATTGTTTGTTTTGTCACACAGTATGGGGAAAGACCTTTGACTCATCTCTCTCTCTCTCTCTCTCTCTCTCTCTCTCTCTCTCTCTCTCTCTCTCTCTCTCTCTCTCTCTCAGTCTGGCGTTATGTGGGGGCCGCTGGAGGTTTTCTCTTCCTCATCATCCAGTTGATGCTTCTCGTCCAGTTTGCCCACAGATGGAATCAAAACTGGTGAGCCGACGTTTAGAATGTCCAAAATAACGGTCTGTTTTTCCTTTCTATTGCTCTTTTCATTCACCAAGTGGAAAACTTATTAGGCTCCAGTACTTTCCATCATCATATCCAACTGTTTCTTTGGTATGTAATTTGAATCCCTGCAACTGGAAATCATTAGGTCTGGGAATGGAGACTATATTGTATTCTGATGGCGTTATTTCCACTGTCACAGTTTCATAGTTGCCAGCCAGGGTGGTCCTAACATTGTGCTGCTATAGCAAATGGGGACTTTTTAACACCAGGTTGAAAGATTTGGGGAAAGTTTTACTGTACTTGCTTCTTATTTTAGTCACTGGCACTGTGGAGGACAACGTGTGAAGTACAAATCACATTTTGTGTGCTGCATTCACTCCCACAACCTCCAGTTTCAACAACAAGCAGAGCAGGTTTCATACCAGTAACAGTTAAAGCGTTGTTTAAAGTTCTCATTCCAAGAACCAGAGCGTTTTGTTTCAGTGGGAGTTTTCAAGACATGAAACATTTCAACTTTGAGACAGTCACGCTGAAAAAAAGCTCCTCCCTATGATGCTTTCATTATAGGGAGCTTTCTCCTCCCAATAATAATAACAGCAAAACATATGACCATACTCTACCGCCACAACACACATTATTTATGAACACACCCAGAGATTTGTGTGTTGTGGCGGTAGAGTATGGCCCTGTGTGTTGTATGGCCTTCTGAAAGTAAGAGGTTCTTGGCTGCTCTCCAGTCTGTTGACAGGAAACCCATGGCAGAGCTCAATGTGCATCATAGTTTCCTCTTTGCTCAACAAATGGAAACCTCAGCACAAAAGAGCAGAAACATTCAAGACAGTCACAGGGAATTTTGTAATACGTCAGATATGTCCCAAGAAGTCATTTTAATTTGACGAATCTGCCCTTTGGGGACTTTTATGATTCAAATGTTGATAAAAAATGATTATATATATATATATATATATATATACTGTATACATACTGTATATATATTCCCCCTTCCCTATATGTACAAACATATATATGTTTGTACATATATATCCGCTCCGGAGATTGCCCCTTTCTTGTCAATGTATCCCTGCCTCTGCTTACTTATTTTTATCCCCCCCCTCAAAGTGATCAGTGCTACTACACTAGTAACGGATCACAAAACTTATCACGGGTCCGTGGTTTGATTAAAGTCAATTTTATTTTAAAATGCGCTTCTTTGGCTGGCTCTACTATAGCTGCCGCAGCCTCTCTGTAATCACCATTCAGTGGTGAATCACCATTCCGCTGGGCAGTGGAGCGGTGTGTCGAAACTCGAAAGGACAGCAGAATATTCAGCATATTACTGAAGCGGGACTAAACATCACAATCTGATTATCTGTTTCTATGATGGCAAGCAGAGTTACACTACTGAGAATGGCCGAAGTTACACATATGGTGTTACACTCAATTGAGGCTAAAGCAAAGGTTTTTTGATTACGCGCTCATTCTTGAGTGTCCTGCAGCACGATTGAGGCGTTTAGCGTGGTAGACGCGCAAATGAGGCGAATTGACTAACAAAGATAATTCTATTGTGATGGTTTGTGATGGCTTTGCAATCAATCTGTGTTCAGCAGAGGCTGATATATTTCTTTCTTTTATTAATAGCATGTTTTTTCATTGTGCATGATCACAGTTCATATGTGCAGGGAAAGATAAGCTATTAGAGTAAAAATATTGCGTAGCTACTTCATCATAAGTAAAAAAATAATTTACAATTCCTGCAAATTCAGTGATAAAGTTCATGTTCTCATAAATGAATAACATTTTTGAATAAAATTGTTTCAAAACATCCCCCCTCTGTTTTTTTCTTCTCAATATTATATGTATAATACATATTATACATATGATATTTGAAGGATCATGTGACACTGAAGACTGGAGTAATGGCGATGATTTTTTTCTATATTTTATAGTATATTAGAATAGAAAACCATTATTTCAAATTGTAATAATATTTCACAATATTACAGTTTTTTTTGTATGTTGATCAAATAAATGCAGGCTTGATGAGCATAATATGTATATATTTATAATAAAAGCCAAATCCAGTATTTCCTCATGGAGATGTTGAAATGAAGCAGACGCTGGAGGGCTGCCCAGCAGATGGAAGTCACTGCTGTCAACACTTCTTATAATAATAATAATAATAATTCATCACATTTATATAGCGCCTTTCTGGACACTCAAAGCGCTTCACATAGAGGGGGGAATCTCCTCAACCACCACCAGTGTGCAGCATCCACCTGGATGATGCGACGGCTGCCATAGTGCGCCAGAACGCTCACCACACACCAGCTTACTGGTGGAGAGGAGACAGTGATGAAGCCAATTGGTATATATATATGGGGATGATTAGGAGGCCATGATGGACAGAGGCCACTGGGCAAATTTGGCCAGGATGCCGGGGTTACACCCCTACTCTTTCGAAAGACATCCTGGGATTTTTAATGACCACAGAGAGTCAGGACCTCGGTTTAACGTCTCATCCGAAGGACGGTGCTCTTTTGACAGTATAGTATCCCCATTACTATACTGGGGCGTTAGGACCCACACAGACCACAGGGTGAGCACCCCCTGCTGGCCTCACTAACACCTCTTCCAGCAGCAACCTGGCTTTCTCAGAAGGTCTCCCATCCAGGTACTAACCAGGCTCAGCCCTGCTTAGCTTCAGTGGGCAACCAGTCTTGGGCTACAGGGTGATATGGCTGCTGGCATTATGTGCATTACTGAAACATTCCCTCACCCTGCTCACTCAGTCATAGTTATCATGCACCGATATGGTACATTTATGATAAAAGCATTCTACCGCTGAGACTAACTTGTCATTTAACAGTGTCTCTTTATCCAAAGTGACTTACAGTTGATGAATTTCAGTAAAAGTCTCTTGGGGCAATCTTGATTTAACAGCTGAAGGAACACAACAGTTATAGGTCATTAGCGAGACAAACATCAGGATCTCGAGTTGCTCACTGGTCCACCTTAGACTCAGCCTCGGATGGCATACCCACAAACCACAATATACAGTAAGATCTTTACAAAATTGACAGTAAAGACATTAAGTACAGTGTATAAAGTATAAAAGTCATAAAATCAAATTCAAATGTCATGTGACACTGAAGACTGCAGTAATGGTTGCTGAAAATTCAGCTTTGCCATCACAGGAATAAGTTATAGTATATGCTAAAAACAAGTTTGTAAATTATAATCACATTTCTCAATATTACTTTTTTTTTTTTACTAAATTTTTGATTAGAAAATGCAGCCTTGGTGAGCATATGAGACTTTCACCAATGCTCAAAAAATCTTAACAACCCCAAATTGATCTCAGTGTTACCTGATTTCAGATTAAATGGTTTGTGTTACCTGTTGGCCCGAAGAAGACCCCTTCTTGTCTAAACGGGCGGTTCTGGATCACAATGTATGATAGGGAATATTAGCTATGGATTTGAGATCTAGATCTGAAGGAATGTCTACAGTGAAGAGCTTTTATCTTATGAAAGGAATGAACGTTGGTCATTATGGAAATGATCCAGTTGCGTCTGTGTTCTTTAATTTGCATGTCGTCGTCAGTAAATCACACACAGAATTTTCTACTGCTTTCGGTGCTATTTTGGAATTGCGCTGTAAATCTGGCCCAATCTTGATAATGGCGTTGAAAGACTTCATATAACAGACATTATGCAATTCTAACACATTTGTCTATTGTTAACATTTTTAGAGACTTTTAAGATTTACACTGTTGTTTATTTGAATGTTTATTGCCTCCTTGTACCTCCATTTAAGTACTTTTTTCGTAATTGCAATTTTTGTAACACTTTATTTTAGTGTCCTTGGCTTGTTTCATATGTTACACGTACTTATTGTGGTAATAGTACATTATGCATGATTATTACTTTGAACTAACCCTAAACCAAACCCTATTCTTAACCCAAACCTTATAGTAAGTATGCGTTGTTTTTTAGCATTACTCAGTACTTAAATATATTATTACCCTGTAACAGGGACACCTTAAAAAGTGGATTGCACTTTATTTTAAGGTGTCAGTGTTACAGTGTAATTATTAGGGCTGGGTATTGAGACAAATTTCACAATTCGATTCACAAGCTTGCAATTCGATTCGATTCGATTCGATTCAATATTGATTATTTTGTATATCAGTTACAATAAATGGCCATTTTTCTCAAGGGAATCAAATCTCTTAAATGCTGTAAACTATGGGAGTCTAGTTGTAGCCAATAGGCTTCATTAGCCTAATATGAAGTTAATAATGAACTGTTTTGTAGCCATACAAACACTTAAATTACACTTTTATTTATTTTTATAATAAGAAGATTATATGAAATATAAACATTTAAATGGTGGCTGTCATAAAAACTTGCCAGATTTATTCAAATATGCATTAGATATTGAAGAACATTAAGATTATAATGCATATGTAATATGGTGTGTATATTTAGCAAAATGCTCCTCTCTGGAGTTATTTTTTTCTAGCTGACTAACGAGTTTATGTGGGTTTTCTGAGGTAAATATGACGATACATTGATTACAAGCTGTTTAACTGACGTCTTTCCACGGTTGAGCGAATCAATGTGACATGATACGGATTTCGATAAGCTGTACTCTATCTTTTAACACACTTTCAGATGCTCATTAATGTTTATTTCGCGCTGTAACTGGTATTATTAACCCGGAAGAGAGATCAGCGCTGCTGCTTCTCTAGAGCTGCGCCAGAGCGATCTCACGCCACAGCGCCAAAACGCTATTAATGTTTTTGAATTTCTAAAGAAAATAGACGTAATTTGAAAATTGAGACTTTGTTTCATATCAATAGTAACAAAGGACAAAGATTATTGCGATTTTTTTTTGGATGCGCGCAGCCGCGATACAATGTCCCATTAATTCAAAAGAAACAGGATGACTAATCGATTCTTGAGATTTAAGAATCGATATCGGTTCATAAAAATGAGAATCGATTAATATCGAGAAATCGATATTTATTACCCAGCCCTAGTAATTATGCACTTAAGTACAGAGTAATAGTACTCTATAGGGTTGGGTTAGGATTATGTTGAGGGTTAGTTTCATGTAAGTTTACACATGTAAGTATTATTTGTAGTTATTAATATAGTAACTATCAGTACAAGTAACGTGTAATAAGGGAACTGTAAAATAAAGTGATGCCAAAATGTCTAACTGCAATTTTTTTTTATAGACAGAGGGACACAATTGTTTTCATCATGCCACAAAGTTGTTTTGAACCCACGAGCACTCCTTTGAACCGTCTCCAATGTGTCCCTCCACAGGAGCTCAGGAGCCAAATATAATAAAATGTGGTATGCAGCACTGGCTTTTGTCACACTGGCACTGTTCTCTGTGGCAGTGGGGGCCATGGTGTTTATGATCAAGTTCTACACGCACCCAGAGGCCTGCTTCCTCAACAAGCTCTTCCTGGGAGTCAACTGTGGCCTGTGCTTCATCGTGTCCCTGCTGGCCATCTCGCCCTGCATTCAGACCTGTGAGTTTACCAAGATGCTTGGGCTTCAGTGACCCACTTTTTGTACTAACAAGCAGATGTTTGTTTGATGTCAGGCAAACAAGTTTATTCATAGTGCCTGGAGCTGTTCCCATGTTTGTGCAAGCCGGAGAGTTTTATACATTTAATTATCACGGATTCTCACTAAACAAACCAACTTTTAAAGGTGAAACTGAGTAAGAAAGTAATTTAAAGATACACTTTCGTCACACGATACAATCAATCGTTTTAAATGCTAAAAGTGATTATAGACCAGTGTTGGCTGTAACTAATTACGGAGTAATTTAATTACTTTTCCCTTGAAAATGTAAAGTAAGGGATTACTCTTCATTTATCTGTAATTTAATTACAGTTACTTCTGATGTAATTCAGGAAAATACTGTGTATAGATCAATCCGATCTCACAGCGATTCGTATGCATTTTATGAGGTGTCTAAATCGTACGACCACACTCGTACAAATTCTTATGAATTATTGTAAAATATGTATGAAAAAAGTGTGAAAACAACAAAAACAATAGTGGGTTTAACATCAAAATGTATTGTCTGATGTTAAAAAGTATGTTTTTAAAACCTTTTCCACCTTGGTCAGTTTAAGGATAATTCATGCAATTTTATAGTATTTATTTGAAAGAATTAACACAGATTCATCATGTCTATCCTTGTATTATTCAGCTGGTTGAGATTGATATGGGATTTTGAAAGTAATTAAATACTTTTTAGAGTGTAATTAGTACAGTAATCTAATTACACTGTTGAAGAGGTAATTAATTACTTTTTTAGAGTAACTTACCCAACACTGTTATAGACATCATAGCATTATAATGTACAGTAGGAAAATTGAGAGGATATTGTATATTCATATATTGTGATTTGTTAAAGATTACATTAAAGTGTTCACTGAACGAAGGTGATCTAAATACCGGGATCACCGATATTAGAGGAAATAATCATGAACAATTAAATATACTCTACTGATATACAGTATCATGTCCATTTTCTTTTTTTTTTTAAACTAAAGTAAGACTTTTATTCGGCAATGATGTATTTCCACAAAAACATGAAGCAGCACAACTGTTTTCAACATTGATAATAACAATAAATGATAAAACAAAAAAATCAGCTATATATTAAATCTAATATATTAAAATAGATAATTCATTTTAAATTGTAATAATATTTACTGTTTTTACAGTATTTTTGATCAAATAAATCCAGCCTTGGTGAACATGATCTTTCAAACGCATTACAAAATCTTACCAACCTCAAACCTCAACCCCAAATACATGATGTATGAATAAGCCACACTCAAACAGACAGTACAAATCTGTATGTGCTCCTATATACCAACAAATCTGATGTTTTGCTCGGTTCTCCACACAGTCCAGCCCACCTCAGGTCTGCTGCAGCCCGCGATCATCACCGTCTATGTCATGTACCTCACCTTCTCAGCGCTCGCCAGCAAACCCATTGAAAGTGAGTAAAAATACTCTCGCTTTCACACTCTAACTGTCCTGGGTGTGCCTCTCAGTGGTCTGTGGTGTGGACAGAGCCGTAAACAGAGGCTTCAGTGATGCAACTTATTAAAATCAGTCCTGTGCTCTGTCTCTTTCAGCGGTGGAGGAAAACGGATACAATGTCACTGTCTGCGTTCTTCCCTTTAAATCAGGACTGAAGAGCGACACTAACATAGTGACGGGGATCGGAACGGTCATACTGTTCGGCTGTATACTGTACTCTTGGTATGAGCAATTTTGTTTTCTCAGCCTCAACTTAAAGGAATATTTCATATAAAAAAAAAAATCCAAGATCTATACCGGTATTGGTGATAACTGTGATTACCGTTATAATAATACACATCTGATAATATTGTAAATATTCCAGTGCCAGGAACTAATCTTGTTGCCACCAATTGTAAAATAAGAGAAAAAAAGAAAAGAATACACAATGTGTAAAATTGTCAGAAGAGAGGACAGACAAAAACAAGACACACTACCTATACCCCACAAGAGTTAGAAAAAGATAACCCAGTTTGCAGGAAGTGCCGAAATAAACGGTAACGCTTCCTTTTACAGTCTAGTTACCCATGTAAATACTATGTACTTATTTTAGTAACTACAATTACTGGGTAATAATTAGTATTAACCCTGAACCTATCCCTGTTCCATGTACTTGCCTTATATTAGCAGTACTTTCTAGGTAAGTACACTGTAAGTACTGTACTGTAAAAGGAAGCGGTACCAAATAAACTCATAGAAAAAAAAAGTTTTAGAGAAATTCTTAATTTGAATACCTAGGAAGCTGACTTCTTCACCATAAACAATTTGAACAACCTCCAGCTGTCAATATAATATAAAACAATACTACAGTACCTCTAGGCAATTCCCATCCCAAATACTGTATATAACAATATAATACAGCAGTGTCTCTGGGTAATTCCCTTCCCGAACACATACAATACAATACTATACTTAGAAGTAATTCCCCTCCCGAAGTATGGTGACGGCGTCCCATCAAGAAGATACTATCACTACCCCAATTCACACGTGAGCACCAGGTCTTTAGCATCTATACACTCTTCTCAGGTATACGCTGGCCCGACAGTGTATTACAGTACCTCACAACACTATCACTGACCCTGCTGTGGTTCTCTGAACACCAGACACGACTCCCAAGTTGCTCTTTGTGGGAATAAAAGTTGTATTCACAGCTGGGAGCTCACTGGTTACAACAAGCTAGAGAGACTCTCTGACCAGAAATGTACATTTATATCTTACAGTTAAGTAGAAATCAATGTCACTTCAAGTCTACTTTATTGTGATTGGTTATACTGATTGGTTTGTAGTGATCTAAGCTCATCATATGACTGAGTTACTGTGTTGAGCACTTTTTGTGTAAGTCTAGATTCTATTGACACACATGGTCTTTAACCAAGTCTGCACTTTTTTGCACATTCCATGTTGAAGTATCCTTTAATTCAGACATTAAATAAAACATTTCCGTCACGGGTTCTATATAGAACTGTTGGGTTCTTTACTCAATTTTAAATTTAATGCCAAAAAGGTTCTAAATAAGGAGAAATTTCTTAAATGATTGCATAATACTTTCATGTTGAACAGGCAGTATGTATGTTTTATAATTTTAATCATCAAGATTAATTACATTTAAATCCATAAAATGATCCCAAGATGGAAAATCCTAAAATGTTCTATATAAATGAAGCTCCTGACAGAACCCTTTAAGGTTCTATTTAACCTTTTCTTCGAAGTTCGGAAAATCTGATATTGTGATGGCCCTAATCTAAACTGCATTCTAAAAAAAAAAAAAAAAAACATTAAAGTATAATACAAGATATATCTTAGTCCATATAAATCATACACTGTTCCAAAAGTAGTTCTTGTGTCAAAAAGTGAAGTTGGAGTAATTTCCTCGGAATATTTGAGCGTAAATTTTTTTTTTTTTAAAATCTCCAAAAGTTTTGTTCTTTCATAATCAAACCAAACCTTGTGTTCTACTGAAGAAAAAATATAATAGAGTTTGGAAAGACGCAAAGATGCATAAACGACAGTATGTTGTACTGTATGTGTGTAACTGTCCCTTTAAATATGCTCAGATGTTTTTAGTCTGAATGCAAATCCCGATAACATGTCATTTAAATGGGTGATCCCAAAAACTTAACCCAGGAGGAATAGAAACACGTAATTATCTGGCTATGACAAGATGTTCATTTAGATTTAAAAGCAGGTAGTCTGGTCGGAAGGGAGTGAAGATTAGAAGCTCTCAAACTGTCAAGACGTGAACGCACATGTGTTTCTCATTAACTGCAGACATGTCTGCTGACTGAAGCTCTCTCTTTAGAGCCGCTCCTTTCCACCAGCCATATTTACACACATATGTGATTCACAGCGATATGTGTTAGTTATCAGCCCAGTGATTCATTGTGGTGTCTCCAGTCGAAATGCTTTTGCCATATTTCCAGAAAAATTGACTTGTTTTTTCGTCTGGTTCTGTCTTGATGAGTTGTAGTCTTGGGAATGTTCTGCTTTTACATTTGATGGTTAAAAAAGAACACTGCCCCCATGTGTCTGATGTAATTTGACTTGACATAAAAATACTCTTTCCCTCCAGTTTGATCTCCACCACCAAGAGGAGTTCAGCAGCCTTGCAAGTGTACAGGAACGACATGCCTGAAAATGAGGTGATCGTTTGCTTACCTTTGTTTCTCTCTTAGTTTGATTACATCAAACTAAATCATCAATCATGCCATCTCTTCTTTTTTTTTTTTTTTTCATTCAGAGAGCCCGCTGCTGCTTCTGCTGTGTTGATGATACAGGCAAGATGCTTATTTTAACCTACACCAATTTTAGTATTTAGGAGATCACTTGAAGATTTAGGAATAACCCATTTTCAATATTAATTTGGATGGTCTAGATCAGCGGTTCTCAAACTGGGGGCGCTAGGGGCGCTAGGGGGGCCGCAAAGAAATTCTAGAATATGAAATTATTTAAAAAAAACTATTTTACCTGTATGTAAGTTTGGATTGTCCTATGTGAAATCTGCATTGCATGATTTCTTTTATATTGTAAAACTTGTATAAAATTGTATGTCTTCTATATTGAAAAAGTATTTCTTTAAGTAGAGTAGAATTTTTTTTTTTGTTTCTTGCTGAAAAAACCGATTGCTGTTCAAATTTGCAAACCAAACTTGAGCCACTGTCATTTACTACCTTAAAATGTAAGAAGTTTAATGCACTTTTTTACAATCAGCAAATTAATTTTTCAGTGTTTATCTTTTACTATGAACATCACAAATGTTCAGTATTCAATACTTTTGTCGCACTTTTCAGACAATATTACTGTTAACTGTCAAAACCATTTTTTATAAAAAAAAATGTTATATTTAATGAAATGTACAATTTAACTAATTTTGTATATTCAAAGACATAAAGCTAAAAACAGAACTGTTGTTCCAGCATTGTACAAATTCATTTGTTTTTGGTACAATCTAAAATTTGTAAGTAAAATTGTACGTTTGAGGATGTTTTCGTCATGAGTTTTCTTTAGGGGGGCCACAAAAGGATTCACCCTACACAAGGGGGCCTCCTCCTGAAAAAGTTTGAGAACCACTGGTCTAGATGGATAAAAGGGTAGATGGAGCCTCTAGGTGGTGAAGAAGAATTACTACAGGTTTCTTAAAACGGGTATTTTTTATATATGTGTATATATATGCATATTTTCCAGAAGATTATGATGATGAGAAGACCGCAGGAGGGCAGAGTGTGAAGTATGATGAGAAAGATGGCACAATCTACAGCTACTGGTACTTCCATTTTGTTTTCTTCCTCGGCTCCCTCTACGTCATGATGACTGTAACCAACTGGTTTCAGTAAGTATATACAAATGGGTTTTTTTTCTTCACTTTTTTATTTTATATCTCGCACCAGTTGTCATTCTGAATAAGTTATTTTAGTAAATAAGGTTTCTATTCCTCAAAAAATGGGTGAATAATTAGAAAGTGAATTATGTTCATTGGGTTAAATTATTGTCTACATACACTACCTTTTTATTTTTTTAAATAAGACTCTTATGTTAACCAAGGTTGCATTTATTTGATTAAAAATACAAAACAAACAGTAATATTGTGAAATATTATTACAATTTAAAATAACTGTTTTTTATTTGATTATATTTTAAAATGTAATTTATTTTTGTGATGCAAATTTGCTTTTGTTAGCATCATTACTCCAGTCTTCAGTGTCACATGATCCTTCAGAAATCATTCTAATATGCTGATTTGCTGCTAAAAGAAACATTTTTTTTTATTTTTTTCAATGTTGAAACCAGTTGTGTCAGGATTCTTTGATGAATAGAAAGTTCAAAACAACAGCATTTATTTATAATAAAATGTTTTGTAACTTTTTAAATGTATTTACTGTCACTTTTGATCAAGTTAAAGGGTACATATCATGCTTTTAAATCATTAATTTTTACTTATAAATCATACATTTGTGGTCTATATAAAACATAACTGCAATGCTTGGGTCTGAATTCCTCATTATTATAGCTCCACAAGCCCCTCTTCTACCCCTTTTCCGATGTGCGTCTGTGAGTGACCCGTTTCAAAGCGGCCCCTTTAAATAAAAAGGAGTTGCGTCTTTCCCCGCCCGCTCTCCAGGTCGATGAGTTCACACTCGGTTCAACTCCCCCGCGTTCGGCCATTATTGTAGTTTGATAAGAGATATACGATTATATACTATAGCTTCAAAGAACATTTTTAGTCACTCGTTAACAAAATGTCAACAACGGAAGACTTGTCCATCAAGCCTTACATATTCAAGCCAGAGCGAGCGAGTTGAAAAAGACAACAACGAACCTGCAGAACAACGTCTTCATATGGATGCAGTGGTATCTAAGTTAACTATGTTGTGTTATTAGTGAAAGTCGACTATTTCTCTTGTTAAAACAAGCACACTGACAAGATAAATGACTACAGTCTAATCTTACCACTAAAAATCTGTATTAATAATAATATAATAACTTGCGTGTAGAAAAGCATCAGAAAACACAGCAGCTAAATGATAGAAGGAATTTACCCCTCATTCAGACGAAGTCGATCGGCAAACCCTTCTCTATACTGGCGGAGGTTTTTGAAGTGGGGATCCTTGAAGTGCTTCAGGTCACTACATCCAAGAACCGAACATTTTGACTTGCCCTCTTGTAACTTCTGCATCATTGAGCTCGGACTACAAAATCGGAGCGAAAAAATAATAATGGTGGATTGCTCGAAGTGTTGGGCCAGTAGTCAATGTCCTTATTTGTCAGTTCCGCTCCAAATACGGTGACGTAATTGTTCAAAAAACGTCATAGAGAACAGAAAAATCTGAACAGGTTGAAAAATATGACCAAAACAGAATATAAAGATATAAACGAAGCACCTGAAGAGAATAGTTTCATCTTTTCTGTACTTGAAAATGCATTTAAGGGCTAAAAAAGTGGATTTTGCATGATATGTCCCCTTTAATGCATCCTTGCTGAAAAAAGTATTAATTTCTTAAATTTTCTTTCCCCAAAAAAAAAAAATAATAATAATCTTACTGACCTTTTGAAACTTTTGAACGTTATGGTAGTAATATTTCACAATATCGCTGTTTTTAACTAAATGCATCCTTGGTGAGCAGAAGACAAAATCCCAAACTTTTGAACGGCAGTTTATATATAAGTAGTACCTGAAATGTATATTTTTTTTTACATAAAATAATTAATAATTCAATTAATGTAGTCAGATAATTGTATTATATTTGCGTCTAATTTTACCATTAAATTCCTGTAACCTAATAGAAGCCCAGTATGCAGTTATGAAGAATACCAGAATGCCAGAGGTCACTGTTAATATTCATATGATCTTCTCTCTTTGCAGTTATGACAACGCAAAGATCGAGAGGCTGCTGGAGGGGAGCTGGTCAGTGTTCTGGATCAAGATGGCATCTAGTTGGGTCTGTTTATTTCTGTACATGTGGACCCTGGTGGTTCCAATGCTCTTCCCAAAGAGATTTCAAGCCTAGAAACCCTTCACACATTACCCAGTATCACCACTGTCCATTTACAACTACTGTGTGTGAGAGAGAGAAAGAGAGAGAGAGAGAGTTTTGTCTTTTTTATTTGTTTTCTTAGTTTTAGTATAGTAAAGGCTCAAATGCTGCTTATGTTTTGTTTAAAATTAATTTCCGTGGAGATATGTTACAGAAATCATGTTACGGTTGCTCCCATACTGATGTAGGGCTCTTGTTTACCTCATAACGTGAAGTTATGAAAACAAAGCATTGCTCAGGCTCACACATCACCTGTAAGTGTCTTGCTTGTTACGCTTTTCTGTTGGTAGCTGAAGAATTCTATGCAAATCTGTGATTTTCATTCAAGAGTTTGTCTGCATTTTTTAATGTAATATTTTTTAGGTTTTTAGTGTTTTTTAGGTATTGTATTTCACTACGGGCGTGTTTTACTAAGGTAACAGGACTTTTCATTTGAGTAAATGTACCTATTTATTAACTAGAAATTATGATTAGGTAGGACACTGCGGCCTTTGCAAGACCACGGGACTATGCCGTCTATCAGGGGGAACAAACCAGATGAGAAATTACAGTGCAAGGTTATGCCAGTACATGTATGTGAATAGATTTACTCATTTGAGAGTTCTTGTTGTCGTATTTATTGAAGCACCCTCATAGTTTCTTTTTCAGCCTGCGCCAAACCAATATTTCCAAATAAGTCTGCAACATTCCTAAAGTTTCCTATCTTTTGGTTTCATCTTCAATCTCAGGTAGTGATGAAATCTACATATTTAGCATATGGTATTTCCAGTGAATCATACCATTCTAAGTAAAGTATGTTACTGCCATTCCCAGTTCAGCTTAATATGATGATTTGAGATGGACAGGGAAAACCAAGGCCACAACATTATGCCCCGAAAACCTAAACTGTCATACAGATTGTTATATGTCTGGCCCATAGCAACATTGAAACTATAAATTGTTACTTACTTTCCCAGTTTTGTTACAAAAATGGTGCTTTAGACCATGGATGACCTGTAATATTATATCTCAGCAAGAACACATTTATACCATATTTTATACTTATAAAGCATTGTTACAGCTCTGTACAGCTATTGTATTTAATCTTTCAGAGGTTTTTGTTGCTGTAAGTGTATGTGTTTCTTGATTGTGGTGTTTACATAGTTACTGGAACTGCCCGTATTAGACGCACTGTAGCATTCCTGATGCTCCCTGGTAGAAAAAAAGTGGTTGGCGTTGTCGTTGATGAAGAAAATACAATCTAGAACTGGAATTATTTTGACATTTTATGGTTTTTTCCTGTGTAGCAGTTGTATCTACCCTAAATGTTTTGACCAAACAGACAAACCAAAATCTCTTCAGGATGTCCGAGTCTTTCGCTAGAATTGGAGCTAGAATGTCTTTACTTCTGAATAACTTCTCATAAATGCCCTAAAGAAATCTGTCTGATGATGTTTTTGTTTGTTTCGAGTGAAATCGAGAAAATGATTGCCTTAAACACTACATGTTACAACTGCATCAAGCTATACTGTTTTATGTAACCTGTGAATAATTTGGTGCTCAGTATTTGCTTTTAACTGTGTTTGTCTGGATTAAACATTATGCTTTCCTTTATTTACGAATATGCTGAACATAAACGTGACATTTAATTGCAATATGTGCTTTATGTAAATAGTCCTTTGTAAAGATGACCACTAGGTGTACTCATAGTATTGCAAACAAAAGGAATCTTGCGCTTTGTGCTGTTCTCACTAATTTCGCATGAAAACATTATAATCCAAAAAATATGTACAGTAAGTTTAAAACAATTCTTTTCCTCATTTATATGACTTGATTTGTATTATTATTATTATTATTATTTACTTTTCCTCATTATTTCAACATGTTTCATGAAGGGTCAAATGAGTTTAACTGTTGCAGGATCAAACCCATATTTTTAGTGTTTTTATTGGTATTTCCAGTTTCCACTTTCAATAAAAAAAGACAAATTAATAAAATGCTGTTGTCTATCGCTTTATTTAATGTTTTTATATATGAAAAAAAAAACATTATTTATGTCATTTAGTGGTGGACAAAAAAGTAACTTCTACACTCGCCTAAAGGATTATTACGAACACCTGTTCAATTTCTCATTAATGAAATTTTCTAATCAACCAGTCACATGGCAGTTGCTTCAATAGGGGAGTATCACGCTGTTACATAGTACTTCTGGATTCTGTGATCTTTGTGCACTGCCACTTCCGTTGAATCACCGATCTCGCTGGCGAACTGATGAAGGACTACACTAAGTTTATTTATACGGCATCCCTGGTAAATTAGTCTGATTCACTAAAGTTCCGGCTGCAAACAAACGTGCTACCTTGTTTTATTTTAAAGTTTTAATCCACTTCTTCCTTATAATCAATTCAGTTTGGGAATCCATGAAAACTTAAGTAGGGTTGGCCGTTGTTGGTTAGATTTACAAAGTGGAACAGAGCAGTGACATAAATAGCATTCGTCTCAGGCATTGTTGAACTGCATCGGAAGTGGACATGCACAAAGTTGACAAATCCCGCCCATGAAACCCGGAAGCGTGATAATCCCCTATACATTTTGGGTTGTGGTCCTGGTTAAGACAATCTCCTGAACTCCAAACTGAAGGTCAGAATTTCTGCTGAGACATTCAGATGATAGTCATTATTTGGTGTAAACAGAATGAGAACATGGATCCATCATGCCTTGTTACCACTTTGCAGGCTGGTGGTGGTGGTGTAATGGTGTGGGGGATGTTTTCTTGGCACATTTTAGGCCCCTTAGTGCCAACTGGGCATCGGAATTGGCTTTTTTGAACATGACAATGAGTTCACTGTACTAAAATGGCCCCCACAGTCACCAGATCTCAACCCAATAGAGCATCTTTGGGATGTGGTGGAACGGGAGCTTCGTGCCCTGGATGTGCATCCCACAAATCTCCATTAACTGTAAGATGCTATCCTATCAATATGGGCCAATTTCTAAAGAATGCTTTCAGCACCTTGTTGAATCAATGCCACGTAGAATTAAGGCAGTTCTGAAGGCGAAAAGGGGGTCAAACACGGTATTAATATGGTGTTCCTAAATATAATCCTTAAGGTGAGCATATATGAAAATATGATGTCATTTTTGAAGGTGTCATTTTATACTCAAACTGCTTTCATTGAGCTTAACTCAATGTTCAATTTCAGTCAGTTCCTCACACAATGACGACAGAAGATTTAAAATAGAGCAGATCATATGTATGGGCCACTTGCAGGGTTTTTTAAGTTTCATCCATGGTCACTATGAACTGTTGCAGTATAGAAAATACCTGACCAATATATGCAGTAAGAAGTTGAATGTGACGTTGAACTTGAAACTTGAATTAATTTATTTCTTCTGCTGAACACAACAGAAGATATTTTGAATAATGTTGGTTACCACCAAAAAGTTGATTTGAGGTCCCCCAGTGACTTTCTTAGTATTTTTTTTCCTACTATGGAAGTTACCGACTGTCTTTTAATTTTTTTTTTTTTTGTGATCAGCAGAAGAAAGAAATTAATTCAGGTTTGAAACAATTTGAGGGTGAGTAAATGATGAAAGGATTTTCCTTTTTAAGTGAACTATTCCTTTAAGCCTAACTAATTTATTCCTGATGTCAAAGCTGAATTTTCAGCATCATTAGTCCAGTCTTCGGTGTCACATGATTCTTCAGAAATCATTCTAATACTGTATGATGATTTGCTGCTCCAGAAATATTTCTTATTATCAATGTTGAAAAGCATAGAAACTGATGTCTTTTCAGGATTCTTGGATGAATAGAAAGTTCAGCATTTGTTTGAAATATAAATCTTTTTATACATGTATTTAATGTAAAATTTGATCAATTAATGCATCGTTGCTGAATAAAAGTATTAATTTATTTAAAAAATGATTTCTTACTGACTTACTGTGTGTGTGTGTGTGTGTGTGTGTGTGTGTGTGTGTGTTTCATAAAGGTTCGAGCAACACAACAAATACTGACAATGTGCATTTATTTATTCAGTTTATTAATATTGAAATGAGTGTTTAGTGTCGTAGAACACAGGCTTTGCTCTTTTTGGCTGAAAAGCATTCTCATAGTAAACACTACAGCACATGTGAATTCTGCATAACAATGAAACTATGTTTTGTCTTAAATCCAAAAGTCAGTAAATAGTCCATGTTTTAAGGGAAATAAAAGTATCCAAAACATCAGTCACATCTGGAACTTAGGTGCTGGAAGCACTTCTGTTGAGGCGTTTTACCCCTAATAGTGCTCTCCTCTTTCTTCCCAGCTTAGTTTCATTACTGCTGGCCTTGTTCCTTTGTATAGTCTTCAGGGATTGTGTCTGTAAATGTCAAAAGACATAAATTAAGATACGCTGAAAATACAACCTGTTCCTCTAATATTGTTTGAGCACTGCACTCACCGTTACAGCGATACCTCAGGTTGGACCAGATGATATTTTCCTGTGAAAAGCAGAACACACCGAGACGTCCCCCTCTCATGCTGGTGTCGTTAACAACTCCAGAGTCCGCAATCAAGTTGGTGCCTTCATAGAACTTAACTCTGTGCCAAAACAGAGAAAACCCAAAAACATGTTGCTTTGCTTCAGTGAATTGTTTCTCCAGTAAAGTCTGAAGTCTCCAATATTTACAGCATCTAACCTGATGTATCCCACTTGGGGTCTGTGCATCAGATTCCAGCGGTATGACACCTTGTCCTTCCAGCCCACGTTACGAGGGTCTTTCCACAGCAAACGCACCTGGTCATTTGTATCTCCAGTGTGCCACAGTGAATTCCTCAGGAACTCTCCAGGCCCGGTTTTAGACTTTACAGCCTGGAAATGCACAACATGTTGATGAATGTCTTCAGTCGAATAATCAAATCTAATTGCGACTTACTTGAAGTGCAAAATAACGATTTGGTTTCAGATTTATCATGAGTTAAGTATTTTTGCACACTTCAGAGTTTAGCCAAAAGCACTTTTGTAAATTTGCTGAGGCCTCAGCGGAGCAGCAGTTAATGGTAAAAGCACACGCTGAGCATTCAGACGGACAGTAATAGAGATGTAGAGCGCCCGGGACCTTAAGCTGAATGCCAGGCTCAGCCACGGCTCGAAATGGCACCGCCTGCCAGTATGTCTGCTCCGTCTGTTTCCACATCACCACATAGAAGCTGGAGGAATCCTGGTAGCCAAAGATGAATCCCGCGTAGTCGTCATCGGTCACTGTATTCACGTGGAAGGTGCCCTCAAAGTCCACGCCACTGAATGCTGTGTATCCTGTTGTGTGGTAAGATTGTGTCATCTTCTGACCCAGTTTTTCAAAATACTAAAGTTCAACCACTTTCTTCTGTGGATTTTTAAAAATAATAATACAGTTCTGTGAGTCCATATGATACAAGTGGATGGGACCATCAAAGTTGACGCTTCAAAAACCACAGAAAACGAACATGACGGTAATCCATATACGACCACAATGGATGATTCAATGTCTTCTGATTCAATGTCTTCATATGTGCCTTCATGTATTTGCTATTAAAGTAAACATCAGCAAACATCAGTGTGTTGGGGGATCACACTTCTCAGCCTCCCTGGGAAAGTCTATGCCAGGGTACTGGAGAGGAGAATACGGCCGATAGTGGAACCTCGGATTCAAGAGGACAGAGAACAGTGCGGTTTTCGTCCAGACCGTGGAACACTGGACCAGCTCAATACTCTCTACAGGGGGCTGGAAGGTTCATGGAAGTTTGCCCAAGTAGTCCACGTGTGCTTTGTGGATTTGGAGAAGACATTCGACTGTGTCCTCCGAGGTGGCCTGTGGAGGGTGCTCCGGGTCCTTTGCTAAGGACTGTCCGGTCCCTGTATGACCGAAGCAGGAGCTTGGTTTACATTGCCGGTACTAAGTCAGACTTCTCCCCGGTGCATGTTGGACTCCGGCAGGGCTGCCCTTTGTCGCCGGTTCTGTTCATAATTTTTATGGACAGAATTTCTAGGTGCAGCCAGGGGCCGGAGGGTGTCAGGTTTGGGGACCAAGCAATTACGTCTCTGCTTTTTGCGGATGATGTTGTCGTGTTGGCCCCTTCACATCAGGATCTTCAGCATGGACTGGAACGTTTTGTAGCCAAGTGTGAAGCCATGGTCCTCAGTCGGAAAAGGGTGGCTTGCCCACTTCAGGTTGGTGGAGAGATCCTTCCTCAAGTGGAGGAGTTTAAGTACCTTGGGGCTTTGTTCATGAATGAGGGAAGGATGGAACGGGAGATTGACAGACGGATCGGTGCAGCTTCAGCAGTAATGCGGTCGGTGTACCGATCTTTTGTGGTAAAGAAGGAGCTGAGCCGTAAGGCAAAGCTCTCGATTTACCGGTCAATCTACTGTAGTTCCTACTCTCACCTACTATGGTCAAGAGCTTTGGGTCATGACCGAAAGGACATGATCCCGGATACAGGTGGCCGAAATGAGCTTTCTCCGCAGGGTGGCTGGGCGATCCCTAGGATAGGGTGAGAAGCTCGGTCACTCGGGAGGAGCTCAGAGTAGAGCCGCTGCTCCTCCACATCGAGAGGGGTCAGCTGAGGTGGCTCAGGCATCTTTTTCGGATGCCTCCTAGACGCCTTCCCAGGGAGGTGTTCCAGGCACGTCCCACTGGGAGAAGACCACGGGGAAGACCTAGGACACCCTGGAGAGACTATGTCTCCCGGCTGGCCTGGGAATGCCTCGGTGTCCCCCCAGAAGAGCTGGAGTAAGTGTCTAGGGAGAGGGAAGTCGGGGCATCTCTGCTTAGACTGCTGTCCCTGCGACCCGGCCCTGGATAAGCGGAAGAAGATGGATGGATGGATGGATGGATGGAGTATACATCAGCATATTGTGATGATCTTTGTGTGATCTTCACAATGCTTGCTTACATCAACCTTCACAATGTGCTGGCATAGTGCTTTACAATGCAGTCACCTATCAGAAGGCCACTGGGGTCGTATGGGTTACCATCGTGTTCGCTTTGCATGGTTTTTGAAGTGTCAGCTTTAAGGGTCCTATCCTCTTGCATTATATGGACTCAGAGATGGATTATTTTTTTCCCCCAATTTTTTTGTGTTCCACAAAAGAAAGAAAGGTGTATATACATCTAAGATGGCATTAGGGTGAATAAATGATGACCAGTAGGACCAGTATGAATTTCCATGCAGGCTCATGCTGGATTGGTGTTGGGCTATCTAGCTGGCCTTTTCACTATGGAAATGCTTGAGATTATTTTCTTGTTTGGGTCAAAAAAGCTCACCAACAGCTAGTCCTGGGTCACTGTTCATGGTTTGGACAATCTCCATCCCCTGATTAAGAACAACCCAGTTGGGGTCAATCTGAGCCTCTCCTTCTGGATCCAGAACCACGGTCTGATATTCCCTGAAGTCGGTCAGAGTGATCTCTGCATTCTCAGGGCAGATGTCGATCGTGTCTATCACGTGATCTTTGTCCAGGTCTCCAGCGCAGATGTCACCCACCTTATCATCTATCAAAGCGGAAGAGCGAAAGAAAGATTTATCTGCCATTTTTTTTCAAGTCAAGCACATTTTGATGCAGTGGCCCCAAAAGTTATTTAGACACTTAAGTCACAATTAAAAACAAATAAATGTCATTCATTAAAATAAAATAAAAGTAGACCAAAAACACTTTGCTTGAATAATTGAACAACTTGTGTTATGGCATCCTACTAAGAAAATGTTGCTGTGCGTACTGTTTTCATCCTTCTGGTCTGGGTTTGGCACCAGTCTACAGTTATCTTTATCATCCAAGATTCCATCATTATCATCGTCATCATCACACTCGTCCCCGAGCCCATCCTTATCGGTGTCCAGCTGTGAACTGTTAATGATGTCGGGGCAGTTGTCTTTGGTGTTCTGATGACCATCTCCATCACTGGAACAAAGACCTCAGTTATAAACTTGTTTTATATTGACCGTCAAGGTAAAAGGTAAAGCAGACTCTACCTGTCAATGTTTGTGTCACAAGTGTCTCCTACAAGATCATCGTCAACATCAGACTGATTGAAAGAAAACCGAAGACAGGATTTAAACAGTAATATTAAATATGAAACATACATATACAGAAGAAAAAAAATGGAATAATGCACATTAAGGTGCCATCCAGTCAGAATCCGTGCATAGAAATAATTTCTGTGTGAACAGTGCTTCCTACTTCTTTATGCTTTCGACACAAAATAAAACGTGGGCTTTTCTAAGTGTGCTCCCAAGCATTTCTGTGGTATTTCGCCATTGCCATACATTATAGTTATCCACTTTACACGCGTGGAAAAGGACAACGTTTTATTTTGTGTCACCATTCTTGGTCGAGTTACACTACTCATGTTACTGTATTTAAATAGGGAAAATGTGGAGGTGTGTGACCGCTTCTCTGCTTGGCCCATATTGAATGAACTGGGCTAGTTAAGTACTATCAAAGTGTTTCACGCACCAGAGCGATTGAGTGCACGCACTGAGATGACAGAGGTATGTTCAACTCGTCTTAGTTAAGGGAATAACATAGTTCAATATGAAAAAACAGTGGAGTATCCCTTTAACGCAACAACTAGTTCCTTCGAATCGGCATTGTATACGTTAACGTTGAATGTAAGTTTTTCTTTTTTTTAATATGAACTATAATGGGCCTGGTATGAAAAATGGATAAGTATTAATTTTGAGATAAACAGTTGATAAAGTGACTAAAATAAAGATAGGCAAGCGTTCTTGAAGAAACAGTTGTTTTTTAAAAAATAAATATTTACCACAGTCTAGTGCTATCCTTTTAAATTAGGTTTAAAGTTAGATTACACAAAAAGTAATCTAAAATACAGTATAAAAATAGGGGAATCCTTGCATCTTCAAATATCCTATATTTGGGCTATATGCATGCATAAGTTCCGCATTTGACGTAAGGATGCTCGTCCATTTCCGGTTGTGAAGATTAAAGCGGAGGAAAACCGAGGAAAACGGGATTATGGCAGAATCTTTAAAATTTACTGTCCCCCCGTCTTTGAAACGAAACGTACATACATTTAGATGTAATTTTATATATAGTTATGTTTATTTAATGTAATTTTAAAAAGAAGCATAAACACAACGAGGGGTCTCTGTTTTATCTGTTTTTGTGACTAACGTTTCTTTAGTATAACCATGGAGTATAAAATTTAATATAAATTCTCGGTATTACATTGGACTCTACGATCGGCGGACGTTATCGAACATCCTTACACCTTCACAGGAAATACCGCTGTGCATAGAGTCCATAGAATAGAATAGAATAGAATAGAATAGAATAGAATAGAATAGAATAGAATAGAATAGAATAGAATAGAATAGAATAGAATAGAATAAGAGGCAGGCAGTAATGATGCTGTTTGGCACCTGGTTGGGGTTTGGCATCTCAGGGCAGCTGTCACATGCATCACCAACGCCATCATGATCTTTGTCCTTCTGGTCTGGGTTTGGAACCCTCTGACAGTTATCCAAGATGTTCTTCAAGCCTATCAGAATGAACAAGGATTCATTCAGAAATTCATCAAACAGAAGAGTATGAGCCAGGGTACAAAATAAAGTGTCATACAAAGGTATACAGAGACGTTCTGTCGAAAATGTCATTGAATGGAGCAAACTCCATCAGCAGAAATGTATTGCGGTGTTATAGAGTTGGGTACAGTGATGTCTTTGTGTAAGATTTGTTGGGTTACGTCACATGGTGGCAGTGTTTCAGATAGACTTCTGTGGAATTGTTTCCACGCGTCAGCAGCTCTTGGCTCGGCTCAGGTGGAAATGTGGTCGCTTAAAGGAGACATGACCAAGCTGTTAAGAATCAAGTCAAGTGTCTGGATTTTTGCCTTGATGAGCAGACCATAAATGTCAAGAGCTGTCTGGGATTGATTTTACACTTTTTTTCAGACTGGAACAAATAATTGTTCATTTAAAACAATATTTTCAGTGTGGTGCCTTATAGACGCTGTTTATACAGCTACATGTCACTTCAGTTTTACATGACCCGAGCAAAGCTAAAGAGCTCTCTAATTTGAGCTTTAAAAGCACAGAAGCTTCTGTTTTTCCTCATGAAAGTGATCCAAGCACAGATTAAAAAAACAGGCCCAAAAGGTGAAAAGAATATTCAAAACATTACACCCCATTTCAGCAAAAAAAAAAAAAAAAAAAAAAGAGAGAGATAAAAGTCTTCGGTCGGATGGCACATGGAAAAATGTGAGCAATAAGTACGGAGAAGTTGATCTTTAACAAAATAAGAGCTGAATTAAATTACCATCCCCATCTATGTCATCATCACAGGCATCTCCCAGTCCGTCCTTGTCTGTGTCCCGCTGGTCCTGGTTTTCCACTTTTTTGCAATTATCACAAGCGTCTCCATGAAGATCTTTATCGCTGTTCTCCTGGTCTATGTTAAATACCAACCAGCAGTTGTCCTAGAGGAATACATTCATGCAGGGATTGAAACTGATGGGAGCTTTTCAGTTCAAGAAAAGAATTGGTCATAATGAAATGATGTGTTTTCTGTACCTGATCATTTAAGATGCCATCACTATCTGCATCCTCATCACAGGCGTCTCCCTTCCCATCTCTGTCTGCATCTTCTTGGCCCGAATTTGGAACAAACATGCAGTTATCCTGAAAATGAAAAGATAAACTGGTAAAAACTTTACAATAAGGTTAATTAATTAATACAATAAATGTCAGCATTTCTTTCAGCTTTGTTAATGTTAATTGAATGATGCAAAATTGTAATCATTTCAAGTTGCACAAATGTTAATAATTGTTATTAATTTCCATTAAAAAGTTTGGGATCAGTGCGATTTTTTTGACAGAAATTAAGATTTTTTTCAACTCTGAATTCAGTCAAAAAATTCCAATTGATCAAAACATTTAAATAAATAAATGCAGCTTTGGTGAGCATAAGAGATTTCTTTCAAAAACAACAACAACAAATCTCACTGATGCCAAACTTTCATATATATTTGTGGATAATCAAGTAGAAAATTTGGTTCGTTGTCAGTTAATGATATCTAAAGCATTAACTAATACTAACAAACTGAACATTATTGTAAACTTTTAAATAACATGAGTATGAATATCACCTTCTTGCAGGTTCCATCTCTGCATTGAAGTTTGTTATCTGGATAGGCGTCAATGTCGGTGTCTTTTCCACAGACATATCCGTTTCCTGCCCAGGCAACTTTGCACTGAAAGCAACACGATATTGAAGCATGCTAGATGGCTCAAAAGCATGGAGATTACTGCTTGATAGTATATAAAACATCTGTCTGAATTTCTGAATGCTTGATGTCTCACCACACAGCTGATTCTCCCATCTCTCTCCACAACACAGTCTGCATTGATGTCACATGGATTTGGCTGGCCGTTCCCACACAGCCTGTCAGATACAGGAGGGTGGCCCAGGCCAGTGCTTTTGCAGCCAGTATTCTGGTCACCCGTAAATCCGGTCTTGCAGTTCCCACAGTGAAACGCACCCTACAAAGCAAAATGTTCACATTTAACTACATTTACTGTGCTTTCCACAGGCCACATTAGTATAATGGGTAATCTAGGATATTAGGCTATTATCTTACCTGTGTGTTATGACAGTATGAATTGGGTGTGCAGCCACCATTGTCCACCTGGCATTCATCAATATCATTACAGATCTGATAAAAAAAAGGATAAATCTGCTGTTAATCACTGTATGGCATACATCACTGCTTTTTTTTATTAGAAATTATAAAATGTTTCTCTATGAGGATCATTGTAACACTATGTTTTTTTGGATATGCATTTAGAGTACCATGTAAATATGGTTAATAATACAGTAATCATGACATACAGTATAGTAATATGTACTTATATATAAGGATGCTCTCTTATGCTCACCAATGTGCATTTATTTGATCAAAAATGCAGCAAAAACAGTAGGCTAATACTGTGAAAGATTATTATACTTTAAAATAACTGTTTTCTATTTTAATACATGTTTAAAATGTCATTTATTTATGCGATGGCAAAGCTCATTTTTCAGCATCATTACTCTTGTCTGCAGTGTCACATGATCCTTCAGTGTTGATTTCGAATCGAATGAATAGCAATCAAATGAATAGAATCGAATCGTGAAACGAATGAATAGAAAGTTCAACTTCAAAGGAACAACATTTATGAGATTTTTCTTCAAATTCGATCTTTACTGTTAATTTACATTAATTTAACGCATCCCTGCTGTATAACAGTAGGCTATTCATTTATTTTAATTATTTAATTATTTATTTAAACTTTCTAACCCAAAGCGTTTGAATGGCAGTGTACATATACACATATACATTTACAAACAGTGGGAAAAAAATAAATGAAGCTTGCATTGCTGCATACGCACTTGTTTGTTTGCCTGAGCGTAGTGAACGCCCACACCCTGGATCTCTGGGCCAGAGTAACCTCGTGGACACATCTCGCATCTGAACCCTGGCGCAGTGTTAATACATCGGACACCAAAGAAACATGGGTTGAACGGGCACTAAAAATTGAACATTGGATAAGGTTAGCTTGATTTTTGGTGTTCAATAAACAATGCTCAGTACGTAGTATAATGACGTTTAAGTCACAGTTGAACTTGCACACTTGCACAGTGATCTGTGGAAAGTTCTATAAACAGGAAAATTACCCTAGAACCTACATAACGGTTTAAACTATAATTAATCGAATAAAACCCCTATTAAAACCCTGATAAAATGTTAATAAATCATTATGTGTTCCTGACTTAGTTTTATTGTTCATCAAAGTAGAGAATCTTGTCAGTGAGTAGGCTAATGGAAAAACTAAACAGGAAATGATGTGTGGATAGATGAACAATATAAACAGCAAAATTTGATGTATAATAACAAACACGTTGAGGTTATGTTGAGTTTGTTGATATTATAAAATTTTTATTAATGTTTGGGTACACCAATCACAAAAAAAAAAAAGTGAATCTTAAATCTAACCTCATCTACATCATCACATTGTATTCCATCTCCAGTGTAGCCCTCAGGACAGGGTGCACAGCTCACACCTTCAGCTGTTTCAATACACATGTCTGGCGTGAAACAGACCCCTGGTCCACACTTGGACCGTCTTTTATTTTGTTGTAGGCCTGCGTGTTCCGTTCCTATTCCATCAGAATATTAACACCACAATTGAGTTCGCCTGTCTGACCACTTTAACATCTTCATTAAAAACTTCTTTTGACTTGTACCTAACTGAGCACAGAAATGATTTTAAAAAAAATTCTGTTTCTTATCTTCATAGAAAAAAAATCTTACCACTGCATGGGACACACTCCAAGATGGTATTTCTCAGGTCAGCAATTTCTTTTTTCTGTTATAAAAAAACACATGCTCATTATTCTCCTGAAGAAACTACAGGGAGCTAAAGTTCTGAAGAAATTATAGGGATGGTTCACCCAAAAATGAAAAGTCTGTCATAATTGATTTACCCTCATTACGCTGAGTGATTTTGTAGAACATTTTTAATACTTTTTCTGGTCACTAATGCTTTGAATGAGGAGTTTGTTGACAGACTCAACTAAGTCAGTGAAAAGATCAGACTCAAACAAGCAATTCGTTCATGAATCCGACACATCGATATTTCTCCCATATAGAGAAAAAAAAGTCAAAGATGGTTTGAACGAAATGAAAGTAATTACATGCTTAGAGAATTTTTCTCTTTGTGTGAACTCTCCCTTTAAGGAAGTATTTTTCCCACACAATTTAAAGTTACCTGCTGATCCACCTTCTGTGTCAACTCTTGAATCATACGCATGAGCTCAAACATTGAGCCAGCTTCCATCTTTGAGGTTGTTCCTGCAGACATGTAACATAATGATAATTTCTGTACTAGAATCAAATAATCATTATTAAAGGGTTGGTTCGCCCAAAAATGAAAGTTCTGCCATTAATTACTCCTCCTTATGTCATTCCAAAAGTCCCTTCATATTAGTAACACAAATGATCCTTCTGATAAAATTTGAGAGCTTGTAGGCCTACTTCTTTAAAACCCCAGAAAGGTAGTAAAGAAGACATTATTAAAGTAACCCACGTGATTCCAGTTGTCTTTATTTGCCACTTTATTTACAAAATCTTCAATGTGCGTTCAATGTGTCTCATGGACATGCGTGCATGTGTGTTGTGTCGACACGCAAATATGCTCTTCTCTCGCTATCGTGAATGCGTGTCGGAGATTAATATTTTGTAACTAAAGTGGTAAATTATTTGCACCAAGCCCTTGTGTCGCTTCATAAAATTGAGATTAAACCACTTGGGTCTCATGGATTACTTTTATAATGCTTTTACTACCTTTCTTGAAAATGTTAGTTGCTTACAAGCTGTCAATGGAGGGAATGAAAGCTCTCAGATTTCATTAAAAAGATGAACGAAAGTCTTAAGGGTTTGTAACGGCATGAGTGTGAGTAATTAATGACATCATTATCACTTTTGGGAAAACTAACCCTTTAACAAAACTATAGATGTAAGACTACTAGCCTAGTACAACTAGTAGTTGCACCTAGTAGTTGCAGTGTTTCTCTCTCTTCACTGCAGTCCTGAAGCTCCACGACATTCTCAATAGACTCATCGAGCACAAGTCTGAGGTCTGACAGCTTATCCTGTGACACAGGTAACCTACATGTTTATTCATAGATTATACTTGATGTATATAAATTAATCAGAACAGAGCATTATTTGCTTAATATTTTTGGTTTACCTGGCTTGAGGTTTGCAGGGTCTTCAGTGTGACTCTTTTTGGGCCCTGCGGCAGTGATTTAAAGGCCAACGGCACGTCCTGCACTCTCTCCACCAGTCTGCAGTCCACATAGAGAGCCGTGGTGGGGGTGCCCTGCTGCAGCCCACTGAAGTGGAGCAGTATGTGGTGGAGTTGACCATCTGTCAGTGGCACGTTTCCGAAATTTGTTGTTCCAACCTTTCCGTTGCTTTTCAGATATTTCAAAATGACTGTCAACAGAAAGAGTGTTTGGTGTACATGTCAAGCATTGAGCCATTGAACACTAAGCACATTGGTGAGCTCTGATCAGACAAACCTTTGTTGAGTTTCCCCTGAACAGTGAAATCAAAATAATCGGTGTTATCTGCAGCATTGAAGATGCGGAAGGCATGTGTTGGAGCTTTGTTCTGCAGCTGGAGGCTCGCAAGGATAAAAACGTTGTCCATATTCTTTGCCCTTATTCCTCCTTGCAGAAGGTCAGGTAAGCAATCCGGTGACACCAGAAGATCATAAACTGAAAAATTTGCATTTTTGTCAACATATTTGCATTTGGTACTGATGATTTTTGATTAATTTGTGTACTCGTGAACAAATGAACGTGGTTCAATGAAGAACCATTAACATCCATATAATCTTCTTGGAAAAAGGTTCTTCAGATTATTTAAAGTTATAAATAAAAAATAGTTACAAAGTTCCTTAAAATGCACAGCTTTATTCAATGTGTTGTTGACGTAATTTCCACTGAAACAGGAAGACAAGGCGGGACATACCGATAAGCTCCTTCCCCTTTTAAAAATAGCCAATAGCATTTCATTTATATCACAGTGTGGTTGAGCTCGGTAAATCTGCAGTTTCCTCCTAATCTCTAAACAAATTCTCCTTTTAATCTTATCCATGTTGCTTTAAATTAGCCATATGTAAGATTGTGGCCAAAACTGGTACTGCAATCTGTTTCAAATTGGTTGCCAGATAGGCTGTAGGATCCAACATTTTTTATCCGGTAACCCGGATGCTGCAACACTACCGACCTCGTGATTGGTAGATTGGTGGAGGGTGGAGCATCAGGCCAAAACACAACATGACAACATCAACATCAGTTGAGGGCTGCAACTTCACTTTTTAAATGACAATATATTGACTAACTGTTGTCAGTGATATAAGCATTTGAAATTAACATGATTTCTTAATGTCTAGTAGTCTGGGTTTCCCCATACTGCCTTACCGCAGCCCGATTTTATTCACGCTGAAAGGCAGTCTGGATACCATGGCCAGATTTTCGCCTCATTTAGGGAACCAATCACAGAACGGGAACGGGGAGGGAGCAGCAAGACGATGACGACATCTATGCCACACACTGCAGTTTGTTTATATCTATGGATTCAACATGGCAGCAGACACGAAGTTACCTTTTGATGCAGCCTTAGATATTGTTCTATAGTTTAGAATGCAAGTTTATTTAGAAAAAAGAGCCGCTTTTGGCATTAAACTTCGCGAGGCCCCAGTCGTTATTGTTGTCTCGCCATTAATCGCCCTATGGAGGACCGGGTACAGGAGGCGGTCAACCTTGGAATATCTGCTGCTCAGCTGTGTCCCGAAAAAGAAAATACAATAAGAATTGTCGATACCAACTTCTGTTCAGCAGTCCCAAGGCCTTGATGAGCACAAAGTGGCAAGGCATGTTAGCCACGGAGTTGTATAGTACCAACCTGCTAGGCATCTTCGCCGACGAAGTCCATTTAACTTATAAATGGTAAGTGGTATTTATTAATATCATATTGTCATTATGCCTGTAGACTACCAACTGTGGTTGTCACAGTGCCAAGTTGTGTTGCTTTTCAATATCAATATACAGCTACCGCTTTAGTAGCATAACTTTCAGCTGTGCACACGTACCCAATTAAAGTTGTTGACACTTTAGTTATTAAATTTTAATTTTATTTTTTACTTGTAAAGTACAAGCGCAAACAATTTCCAATGCAAATAACAACTTCAACATGAGCTACGTACAGGAGCATTTGATAGACAATCTTAGCACCCAATAAACAGCGCCGGGCATCCGTAAACCACGCCTCAAATGCGAGAAATTGTGCATGTGGTTCCCAGACCCAAGTCTCAACGAGAATTGGGTCTGGCGTTAGCCAGGCTAAATGTCTAGTGACATATCAGGGCCATTTTATGATTATTTGAAATAAATTTCTTGCATACAGCTCCTTTAAAATACAGCATTCTGTGCCAAATTTAAATGATCAATTTATCGATTTAAATTTAAATGATCAATTTAACGATTTAAATTTAAATGATCGATTTAAATTTATGATCCGCTCTGTGCTAATGTGTCTCTGGACCGGAGCAGACTTTGTGAGCGCTGCAGCGATTCTCATGACACTAACCCGAAATCAGACTTAATTTGCCCCAATGGAAAGCATATTTACATATTGTGTGAATTGTTCCCTATCCCCTATAAGTGCCAACATATAGAAAATAGCAAATGTGTGAACAAGTGACCAATTTTAACTGCTGCGTCAACGTATATTTATAGTGTAGAAGGTGGGTCACTTTAAAGAGCATTTGATTGGACAGAAAATATAATGAGAAGCTGAAGTGGAGAGTGATGTCATCAAAATCATTGATCCATATTGGTGGAAGTGAGAGACTGTACATTTTGAATGCTTGCATGTTCTAAATGTGAATTTTGTCTTTGTTTTTGGAGCACACTACCTTATAGATAAAAGTAACCAACATATAAAGCCAAAGAAATTTGGATTTCATGGGGACTTTAAATGTTTTAACATAAATAAAAAAAAAATGGTTTTAAGAGCGTCATAAATGTCATTGGACTTGCGTTTTGCATTTTCTCAAAAGTTCAGGAAAGCAACCATGAGGTCATTGGCAAATTTGACCTGTGTGTGACTAATGGTCATTTTATATAGTGTTCAGATCGTTCAGATTTGTTAATCACACTGCATGCTGGGGGAATTCCAGACAATTTATGACATTTATGGAGGGATACACTGACACACTTTATACTTTAACATCACATTTAATTCAATGATGAATCATTTGACAATTCTTTGTAATTATTTGTGAAATTTAATATAAATAATACTATAAATATAGAAATAATGCAAAAATTAAAATGGCTAAAATCTTAAAGCAATTTTGTTTAACTTGCACTGTAAAAAAACAGTTGCTGCCTTAATATTTTAAGTATAATCAACTCTTGTTTAAGTGGATGTTTAAGTAATTTAAACTAAAATGACATTCAACTGGCTTAAAAATTAGCTGAATCTTGCATAACTTGTGAAAAAAGTTGAAAATTGCTTAACTTATTTTGTTGAGTTAAAGCAATGTAAAAACATATGTTGTCATAACTTATTGATCATATAATTTTTTACAGTGTACAAATGGTTAAATATAAAGTTTAAGGACTTACCAATTCCTTGAGTTTTCACTGTATCAAGGAGTTGTAAAATTAATTGTAAAGTGAATATGATTCTTGTCCAAATACCCATCGTGGATTTATTTTGTCTCAAATCCAGATAAAGTGTTCCAACCTTATTCCTGGAAAAGTCGTTTCCGCTCTGACCCCTAATTCAGGCTTGACCAGTAGCCGTCAAAACAGAAATGTCTGTTCCCTGCAGATTAACGAGAACCAGACTGGTGCTCATGTGATTTAAACTTTTCAGATGTCTCTCTCTATATAAGGTGTGACCAAGCACCTCCTCCAGAACGCTTCTGTGCTTTTACCGGAATGTTACCATATTGCTGTAAGGATGTCTGATCAAAACCTTCCCAAAAAGCTCTTTGTTAATAATGCTAAATAACGGGAAGATCTATATGCTTTGGTTTTTGGTGTTTTGGTTTTTCATGTTTAGAACAACTTAAGGGCGAGTAAATGACAGAATTTTTTTATTTTTAAGTGAAGTATCGCTTTAACAATTCGATTGCCTTTAACCAAACAATCTGTCCTGCCAAGAAAAAAAAAAATATTTACAGGAATAATCTGGCTTGACATGTCCTTGCTGAGTCTTGCCAGTCTGAGTGTTATGGCAGATGAGTTATGGAAAATCAATTAAAGCTTTAGCTTCATATGAGTAAAGAGAGTTTCCCACATTAACTCTACAATTGCCTGTATAGGCTATTGTATTCTGAAGCCTCTCAAAATAAATCTGTAAGCACAATCACAAGAAAAGACAAGCTTACAGCAGTGGTCAAGCTGGTGTTTGGAACATGGTTTGTTTCTGGTAGCTAGTTAACTTTAGTCCTATATTTTAACCAAGGTGGTATAGTCCTAAGCAAGTTCACTCAAAAATATAAATTATACCATGATTTACTCACCCTCGGGCCTCAAGCACTGGGCTTGCGTTTCCACTGCCGGGCAGAGCCCCACAACGCTACCCTAAACCCCGCCCCTAACACGCCTTTCTGGATCAAACGTCATACAACCCAGCCCATTTCAGTGGGTATTAAGAATTAATTTATTTTTTAAGTTAGGAAGATAACATGTATATTAACTCACCGGCCGTGGCTGCAATAGTGTCCTGATTGTCTCGCGAGTCACCACTAACAGAGGGACGGTGACCCAGCACACCGTCCATCGAGTCGAACCATGGAAAAATCCTTCTCTGAACTCCGCTTTGTCCATTGTGCATTTTAATCGCATTGTACAATACTGCGCCCGCAACTTTTTTTATTTTTTCCCGAACTTGAAGCGTTACTCGCTGAATGTTTAGCTTAGAAAGTTCAGCATCAATGTATTTTGTAACATCCTCGTTTCTTCACACGCCGTGACGTCGTACAAATTGACGTCGTACCCTTTCTTCTGCCCAAATGCTCAGAAGAGCTGTGGTATCCTCGACAGACCAGTACAGGTGATTCTCCATTTCAATCAGCGATGTGTGTTTTGCGTGATATTGCTTCAGATCATAACGTTCCATAACACAGATAAACTCCACCTTTTATCTTGAGCACGCCTCTAGCCCGAGCTGGCCCTCTCTGGACCAAGGTATTCGACGGGCCAGAAATCCTGGCCATTGGCCCCGAATAAGCCCCGATCAAGCCCCAGAAGTGACAGTGGAAACACGACTAGCCCTGGCACGCACTAGCATGGCTCGGCACTGGCCCGGCAGTGGAAACGCGGCTAATCAGAGTAATATTTGAAAATATCCTAGCTTTTCCAATCTTTATAATGGTAGTGAATGGGGGGCAGTGGTAGTTTGTAATGTTTTTTTGTAAGAAAAATATCCATATTTAAAACTTTATTAGCTATAATAAATAGCTTCCGGCAGACGGTCGTACACGGCGATTTACGGTGAAAGAGTAACGTTAACTTTATAAATTATAAGCCTTTATAAACCCACTGGAGCCATATGGATTACTTTTATGATGGATGGGTTTTTTTTGGGGGGGGGGGCTTCAAAAATCTCGTTTCTCTTTTTCTTTTTTATGGAATATTGCAGTATTTACTATAAATGATTTATCTATTCACATTTTTATAAAAAAAAATAAATAATAATTTGCCCTGATATTAATCAATATAACTAACCTTCGGTTACTAATGGTAACCCTTGTTCCCTGAGGAGGGAACAGAGACGTCAGAGAAGTTTCCAACGAATTGGGATCACGCTAGGGAGACCAATTGCCTTTGAGTGAATTAAACGAGCCAATGAATATTGGCATGCAGGACTTGCATTCCGCGGCCCGCCTGCCAGTGCGGGTATAAAGCGGAAGCGCACACATATGCTTTACGCTGAGTAGCAGTCCTCCGTGAAGGTACAGCAAGCATGGCGACGGGACAAGACGTCTCCATTCCCTCCTCAGGGAACGAGGGTTACCATACGTAACTGAGACGTTCCCTTTCGTTCAGGAACTACTACGTCTCGTCGGAGGACTTTCCAACAAATTGGGATCCTTAATAACACGCCATGGTGCTGGCCCCTTCCAGCGCCCAGCTTAGCTTCCTGCCAAAGCAGTTTCTTAGTTTTCTTTATGGCAGGAGCTAGCTAGGAAAAATCACACTGCTGTTCCTCAAGACCCGCTCAGTGGATTTGGATAACACTGGGGAAGCGTGCCCAACCTGTTGAAGGGAACGCCGCGGAGCCACTGCCCGCCCGACGGGGAGGCACTGGAATACATGCATATACTAGCTCGTAGGGTAGTGAAAGAAACATACAGCAGTCCTTGAGGTAGTCCCAGCCCGAGGGGTGGGAGCATCCTCAGCAAGGACACAGTGCTAACCTGGAGGGTAGCTGGAACATGGAAGAAATGGGTCACAGTAGGGACAACTGTAAAGGCCACCCAGTCTAATAACAACTCCAATGAGAGGTAATAGACCTGGCGCCGGTCGATCCGCCTTGCTGGTGCCGGAGAGCTGATGAAGGAAATCATGAGGTTAGCCGTTTGTTGGGGAACCAACGGAGCAAAAAGACACATGTATCCGGCCCACGGGGTGGAAATGGCGTAGCAAGCCAACATGACCTAGTTCCTCGCACTACTGGCCATAGCGAGTAAACAGGAGGAAATAGGTTCAACACAGAGGCTATAGAATGAAGCCCAGCCCGCCGCTCTACAGATGTCTGTCAGCAAGCCGCCCTGCGCCAGCGCCCAGGTGGAGGCGACACTCCTAGTGGAGTGTGCCGTCAACCTAGGTGGGCAAGGCACGTCCTGTGACTCGTAAGCCCGGACGATAGGATCCACTAGCCAGTGGGCTAACCTCTTCTTGGAGACCTTCTGCTGCCCTCGTAACAGACGAACAGCTGCTCTGAGGTCCTAAAGCTTTGCGTTCTGTCCATGTAACAACCTAGAGAGCGTACGGGAAAGAGAAAAGCTAGGGCTGGGTCTGCCTCCTCTGGGGGCAGCGCTTGCAGGTTCACTATCTGATCTACAAATGGAGTGGTTGGAACATTGGGCACACATCCGAACCGGGGTCTCAGAACAACGTGAGAAAGACCCGGTCCGAATTCCAGGCACGTTTCGGGCGACCGAAAATGCCTACAGATCCCCTAGAAAGAGGCCAGAGCCAACAGGAGAGCTGTCTTCATAGACAAGATATTTAACTGAGCACTAGAGTGAAGTCCCAAGAGGGTACAGGGTGTGGATTATGAGGCAGATTTAGCCTCCTAGAACCCTTAAGGAATCTGATGACCAGGTCGTGCTTTCTTAATGACTTACCATCTACTGTATCATGATGAGTGGCTATTGCTGCAACATACACTTTGATGGTGGGGGGAGACAGCCTTCACTCCAACCCATCTTGGAAGAAGGAAAGCACGACTCTGATCGGGCAAGTTTTGGGGTCTTCCCGGTGGGACGCGGGTGCCATAGAGTGAGAAAGCAGAAGAAAGCAGGTCCTTTCTCTGAGGAATGGGCCAAGGAGGTGCTGTCGCGAGGAGCATAATCCTGGGAACCAGGTCCTGTTGGGCCAATACGGCGCAATTAGCAATTAGCAAGAACTGCTCCTCTTTGAGAAGCAGTTTCGAGAAGGCTCACTGGGGAAAGCGCATATTTGCGAAGGCCCCGAGGCCAGCTTTGTGCCAGTGCATCTGTTCCAAGGGATCCCCCGGAATAAAACAACTGGCAATGGGTCGTGTCCGGAGAGGCAAACAGATCTATCTGAGTGGCTTTGAAGATTCCCCCTATCAGCTGAACCACCTGGGGATGGAGTCACCATTCTCCACGGAGCTGGCGCTGGCTGTACTTGTTTATTTGTACTGAATTCATGACTAGAAATTGTGCCTATTTTTATGAACAATGCATTTTAATCTTAATATTGATGTTGAATCATGAAGTTGTCAATTACTCTTTGATTTTGAGATTTATTTTGAAGCTATTATTGATAATATTGTCTATTTATAGGAGTACTCTTGCTGATTGTTAAATGATATATATTGCTATATGCAGTATTTAAATTGAATCATGTATTTGATAAAATGAATGAACTGAGAATATGATTGTGATAATATGACGACTTTATGGTGTTATGATTATGCTTGGAACCATTGTTAATTAATTGGTCCTGTTTGTACAGGCCAGGTTCCTTGTATGGATAGTGATGCTGAAACTGATGCTTTTGAGTGCATGCATCTGCCGGTGTGGTAGGAGGCGCTGCAGCTGCTTATTTGATATACCTGCACACACACCTTTGGACATTTACACCTGCACACTCCTTCAGACAATACTTACATTTACATACTTATTAATCTCATGGACCGTTCCATTATGGACTCATTGGACTCTGCCTGTTGGGTTGTGAACTGCTGGCTTCAAGCACTGCTTATTGAGTGAATGCTGAATGTTGTATGCTCATTAATAACTTTGAACTGAATACTACCTGTGCACGTGTAAATATTGTAAATGTTATTTTCCTATATTTATGTAATACAATTCACAATTGCACTGAAGCAATGAGTATGTGTTTCATTGAACTTAACCTTATCCTCCTTGAGCTGAACAAAGATTTTCTGATACTGGTCCACTATTTTTACATACAATTAGAGCACTTATATATGCTACAGACCAGTGCTTGTGCAGAAGCAGCCCCTTGAGGGGGTACAAAGCGTACTGCTTGCAACTCTAGGCAATTGATGTGAAGTGTTAGCCTGGTAATACCGTCATCACAACAACACAGACAGGTCTCGGAGAAAACAGCAGACTTGAGCGTGAAGATAAATTACTAATCTTGAAGCTCATCCACTCAGAGGACACAAACGGTTGGCTCCGAGGCCAAAAGCATATGTGTGTGCGCTCGCTTCCGCATTATACCTGCACTGGCATGCCAATATTCATTGGCTCATTTTAATTCACTCGAAGGCAATTGGTCTCTCTAGAGTGATCCCAATTCATTGGAAATGAAAATCATAAAGTTCACCCATATTTCATCCAAAGATTCTGTCACAATATTCTCACCCTCAAGTTGCTCCAAACATGTATGAATTTCATTCTTCTGCTGAACACAAAAGAAAATATTTTGAAGAATATGGTTTCCCGAATGAGATCACATAGCAAACCACAATGATCCAATCAAGAACTAACCTACATTTTTATGTTCAAGAAGCCAACTTCCATTTCATGCTGACTAAAAAAAAAAAAAAGTATACTCTTGACTATACAATAGTTTTGTGAATCATGTAACTCCTCCAGTTTAGCTTAGCCTAAAAAAATTATATTCAATCTTTTTTTTTTTTTTTTTGCATTATAATTTTACAAAATTACATTTTGATTTAAGGGTGCAAAATAAACATATGCTGTTCACAAGAAATATTTACCTAGACGTTTTTCACATATTTCTCTTGTATGAGACTTTATCTCTATATTTATTTTAATTTAAAAAAATGTAAAAAAAAAAATAATAATAATAAAAGTATTTATTTATTGTTGTTTATAAGGAAGTCAGTCCAACTGTTTCGGTTTCCACGATCCATAAATGTTTTTCATCCAACATTTGCAGGTCACCTAGCACCCTGGGATGCTTTCATACTGCACACAAACATGGCGGAACCCAACGAGCTGCAGCTGCTCTGCTGGGGAGGCGACTGGGATCTGCCGTCAGTGCACACAGACTCCCTCGTTGTGCTGGTAACTACACGGGTTATGTTAACGCTTGTTTTAAATACATTTTCACAATTCAATATTTAACCATAAATGACGATGCCTTTTTGGAGAAACGGACCTGTCCTGTCCTAGGGTCCGGATAGCAATCCAGCACTGACAAGTCACTTTGATAAGTGAAATTGTCGCTAATACGCTAGTTCAGTTTTATACTGATGCAACCGTAGCTGTCATGCAGAAATGATCTCGACTGAATTGCATTGCATTGCATTGCATTGTTTTGAGTGGTTGATGATAACTATTATGTGTCGACCAGCTCCGGTTTTTATTTCTTGAAGGTCAGAGGAATAATGCTGATAAGATCTGAAGGGTATGGGGTATTTTTTACTCGCTTTTTACTTAGGATAGAGATAATACAGTGCTTCTGTTTTGTACTGGAGTAGGTATACAGCTTTTCTTGTTTGTTTTTGCAGCTGCAAAAATCCTGCGTTCTAACACTGCAAAAATGCATAATAAAAGTCCTAGTTCCACTAGAGTTGTAAATGATAATGAAAACTGTAAATCAGTCATCTATTCATCTGACATGTTTTTAATGTTCTTTTATAGGCGTATGCAAAGTTTGCTGGGGCAGAGCTTGCGGTAAAGTCTGTTGACTGGACGTGGAGGACTATTACAGGTCAGATAAAGGATTTTTTTGTAGTCATGGTGTGAGAGTTTAATGTAGGGAAAGTCTGGAATGTAGCCACGCGCATCCGTAGTTTTCCAAATGTAATATTGTGAATGCCAAACATTGGTGAAGTGTGTAAAGGGGTGAGCAGCTTTTTCTAATGCTGCGGCTGTCACATTTCTCTTTCCACAGCATCTGTGCCACGACTATATTATGAGGGATCCACAGTCACAGAACCAACACAAATTCTAAACTTCCTTCGAAAACAGGTAGAAATTCATATCTGTTTACAGATTTGCTTCTTTTTGTGTAAAGTGGGGATATTTTACTGTTTGTCATTGTCGCAGATGAACTAATACTTTACCTAATACAATCATGAACATAACATAATTATTTCAATTTATGTCTGATTATTGCTAGTTTATTGTCTATATTTGGACATTAAAAAATTTACAAGAGTTTACCAGAAAGCCAACTTTTTTTGCAAAGATATATTGGAATATACTATATGTAAGTGTAAATTATACAAAGTATCAGCATATACATCCTCCCCCCACCCAGATAACAATTAACAAAAACAGGGGGAGGGGGGGGGGGGGTAAACAAATAATGCATAGTATTGTGACACCATTCGAAATCTTTTAATAAAGGTGTAAATACAATTATAATAAGTTAATAATTATACTGAAGGTGAGCAGTAAAAAATTAAATTTTCCCGTAATCCACACAGAGTTTCAATGCCGACTATGAGTTGACCGCTAAGCAAGGGGCAGATACAATGGCTTACATCGCATTACTGGAGGAAAAGCTGCTGCCAGCACTGGTATTTTATCGGCAATTCACATACTGATTTAAAATTGCAGATCCTCATAATGATGATTGTATGAATTAAGTGTTGATTTGTGTTTTTGATTTGTAGCTGCACACATTCTGGGTGGACGCAGAGAACTATTCTAACCTGACCCGGCCGTGGTTTACGTCACATTCCCCGTTCCCTCTCAACTTCT
This sequence comes from Pimephales promelas, assembly GCF_988280905.1. Classification (NCBI taxonomy): domain Eukaryota; kingdom Metazoa; phylum Chordata; class Actinopteri; order Cypriniformes; family Leuciscidae; genus Pimephales; species Pimephales promelas. The sequence continues at coordinate 20,219,829 of NC_142772.1, forward strand.
TTGTTCCGGGTCGACAGGCCAATTTGGCCTTGTCTCGCATCTTACTGACCAAAGCAGAGTCGCCATTGCTGAACATCACAGAGGTGGAGGGAAAGGTATGAGAATACAGATCCATACTTATGTATGATCATAATTCTTACCTCAGTTACTGAGGCTCATGCATAGCTAGGATTCATTTATCCCTTTTCAATGCCTTGGTAAAATGGAAATGTCTGTGGTTGCGTTGTGAGATGGAAAAGAGTTTCTCTCAGGCCTCATGAGCAAATCTGTGGATTGTAGAAACCAGAGGATCATGAAATATGTTACACAATGAATGTGCTATTGTAGTTGTTCCATCCCTAATAATAATGAATATAAAAATTGCATGATTAGCAATAGATTTTCTTTTAGATCTACAGTGAAGCCAAAGAGTGCCTGAATCTGCTCTCCCACAGACTTGGGAACTTACGCTTCTTCTTTGGAGACACGTGAGTTTTTCATTTCTTTTATCCTATAATATTTATTAGCTCTTTAAAGGGATAGTTCACTCAAACATGAAAATTGTCAAAATTTACTCTGCTTTCTTTGTTACTGTATGACTTTCTTTCATGGAACATAAAAGAAGCTATTTTGGGAAATGCCTTAAGGCCCTGATTTACTCACAGCTAAGTTCTTTTTCAATCTTCGCTTAGATGTAAAAAAAGAAGTTCAAAATACCTGAGCAGCGTTGTATCATTAGTGAACATCCTGATGCTGCTTAGAGCGGCGTTTAGATGAAAATGTTAATATGTGTTCCATGCTTTTCTCTTTATTACAAAATAAACCCATAGCAAAACTCACAGTGGTTAGAAGAAAGCTGTTAAGAAAACATCCGATTATAGCGAGCGATGTAGGTGTGTTTGCACGTGCTCTGCAATTTAGTCAGTAATGTCATGTTTATTTTTAAAGCACTATATAATAAATTGCTTTAAAGAAAGCAGCTTGGCAGTACTAAAGGCACATTATGCCCTTTTACAATGTCTTGATTTTGTTTTTGGGGTGTACTAGAATATCCTTTCATGCTTGATTGTTAAAAAACACACATTATTTTTCACACATTTTACATTACTACAGCACCTCTTTTCCCAGTCAGTCCCGTTTCGATTAAGCCCCTCCTTCCAAAATATGAAATGTGCTGTGATTGGTTAGCTGGCCCAATGTGTTGTGATTGTGTTCGGGAAATGTCACTCCCCTTCAGAACCGCAAGCTCTACTCAGATGTAAATATCAAGGATGGTGTCAGTTTCAAACCAATTCGAGCTTGATTCAGACTGAATGGTAACAAACAAAACCATGATTCATTTTCCTAAGGTCCAGTGAACAGTCTTACAAAAGCAAGCACTTACTGAGGCTAAAGTAAACAAAAAAGCAACACTAATGTTGGCTAGCAGGCAAGTGGAGCCAAACCCTTTTGCCCTTTTATTTTTTACACTGAGGCAACAACATTAAACTTATAATTGGAACTGTTAATAAAAACACAACTTTAAATAATTAGACATACTTACAAGTTGTCATCCACAAGCAACCGATCCGTAAAATGTGCAGCACACAGAGAAAAGTTGGGGTTATAATGTTCAGGTGCAGTGTTTAAAATAAACTTAGGAAGGTCAAACTGATGATTTTTGGAAACAGGGTGGAAAGAACAGGATCTCTTTGACATGCCGGCAACACTGTCTTCTCTAACACAGCTCAACCATGCCTTGTCCCCTTTTTTATGTATTCCTTGGGCTGAAATTATTTATATGAGGTACATTGTGACTTAATAAGATCCGGAAAAAAAGCGCTGTAGTCAAAATGAGTCGTTCATTGTAGTTCTTGGAAAGTGTATTCTGTTAAACAAAATATCTCCCTTTGGAGTGGACTTTGAGCTTTGTAACCTTTTTTTTTTATCTATTTTTATGCTCATACAGCAACATTACACACTAACTAGTGTGTAAATAATATAACTAAGTTAAATAGTATAATAAGACCCCTTTAAACATGAAAAACATTGTCAGTTTTGCTTTCAATTAAAATAGGAATTCAATTTCTACTATAAAGAAGCTCTCAAGTGTACTCATATTTGAACCTGTGTCCGACCGTGACAGACTGAACAGAAGAAATTAAGCAAAGATTTCCAAACAAAAGACTGCCTTCTACTTCAGCATCAGATCCACACCTACCTACTATGTAATCGCCAAGGACCAATACTATATTAAACCGGAGAACTTTTCCAGAAAGTTCAATTCGGCAAGCTGTTTTGAACTCCTGAAACAAACTCCAAATTAACTTCGTTTTGGCCGGATTTTGTTCGAAATGACGTCACAGTAAATTGGGGCCTTTAGTGTTATGGTGTTGGAAGTCAATGACCTACAAAACAATTATTTTGAATTGTAATAATATTTCACTGTGTAATGAGGTTAGATGTTGTAGGAAGAAGGAGGCAGGAACCGGCGAACATTCAACAATTTTAATAATAAATAAATAAACAAATACAAAAACGAACGTAAAGACGGTAGTCCCTCATGGTCAACTGCCGACACACACAATAAAACGAAACATTGAATAAAATAGTTCAGGCCTGGCCTCTGGCTATCTCCTCTGTCGTCGCTCCTCCTTTATGCTTCCTCTTCTCCTCGCGAGATATGAGACTGGTGCGTCGCGCAGGTGTCGCTCATCATCAATCACGCCACTGGCCTTGCGTCGTTCTCCCACTACCTTTGGCCTCGTCCTGCTCGCCACACACAGTATAACTGTTTTTACTGTATTTTTGGTTTTGAAAACATAAAAATTCTATTGACCCCAAACTTTCGTACAGTAGTGTATATATTAGTGTAATCATCTTTGCGTGTCACCATGTTTTCTTTTTGCTAGGCCTACAAGCCTGGACGCCTTTGTATTTGGCCACATTGCCCCTCTTATTAAAGCCCCTCTGCCCAGTGGGCAGCTTCAGAAGCACCTGAACCAACTTGATAACCTCTGCCAGTTCTGCAACACCATCCTTAAAAAGTACTTTACTGATGCCACCACTGAGAAGAGAATGGACTGTAAGTAGTCACAGCCCCTATAGTACTATATTAATTACAAAAAAATAATAAATATTGGTCCTGCTTTGCTCTTTCTTCTTCTTTGAGATAAATTAGTTTATCTCAACTTCCATTTGTTTGCTGTTGAATCATATAGAATTAAATCATTTAACCCGACATTCATTATTCATCACCTTTCCATTGCTTTCAACCCGAGACATTTGGCTCAAAGCAGATGCTAAAAGACAGTTTAATAAAAGCATGGTCTTGGACCTCGCCGCTTTTTTAAGTGATTTGCTATGTCTCTTTGGCTACACTCTGATTCTACTAATCTTTCTCCCATGTGCGTAAAAAACATCCACTTTTCTCCAGAATCAGTGTCCTTTCGTCTTTTCTTTATCTCTGCCCTCTTGCTAGGTTCACCAACGGCTACCCATGATCCTGTTGATGCAAACCTCCAAAAACTGACACAGCTTGTTAACAAAGAGTCCAACCTTATTGAAAAGGTCTTGGCTAGATCTGCGCATTCACTTCTGAATTTAATGTCATTAGAAATTACAGTACATGGTCAAAAGTATGTGGATGCCCAAACAGTTTTTCCAGTATATATTGAAACATGCATGTTGGTATTTTCTCCTATTTGGAGTTTTATAAACAAGAGCATAAGTGATGTCAGACACAAATATTGAGTGATGTGGTCTGGCTCACAGTTGATGTCCCAGTTCATCCTAAAGGTGTTCAATGGGGTTCAGGACTAACCCAGGCCAGTCAGAGATGTCCAACTAGAACCGTTTATTCACTTGCTCTTTACACAGGGGCATTTCATGCTGAAACACTAAGTCATTCAGCATTCTGGTGAAAAGGTTAGTTTTTTTTTTCTTATCAGTTATTTATATATCATTAGGGTTGTTGCATCTTATGATCCCATGATGTTGATTTGTAGAATAGTTGCTTGTGATGAATATTGATTCATCATATATATTTCGCTTTACCACTGTCTTTAAGGTGTTTGTCTGCATATTATAAAGGTAGAAAAAAAAGTTTTTAGTATTTTGCTATATTAAATGGAGAGTTTACCAATTGCCAATGACCGAACAATTCTGTCATAATTTACTAATCCTCAAGATGTTCCAAACCAGTATGAAGTTCTTTCTTCTGCAGAACACAAAAGAAGATATTTTGAAGAATATGGTTAACCAAATAGATGATGGGGCCCCATTGACTTCCATAGTATTCTTCAAAATATCTTCTTTGGAGCAGGTTGGGAAACACTTCAGGGTGAGTAAATGACACAATTAAAATTTTTGGGTGAACTAACATTGTTTTAGCTAAGGAAATATATATATATATATATATATATATATATATATATATATTCAGTATGTTGAGTCTGTAAAATGTCTCTGGTTATGCATTTATGGTTCCCTGAGAAGAGGAACGAGACACTGTGTCCTCTAGGAGACTATAGGGAATGCCTCAAACGCGACTGGTATCTGAAGCATGTGTTTAAACAAGATAATGTAATTTGCCGACGGCAATCCATGGTGTCACTAACTATGGAACTGTGTACATAACACCAGAGCACCTGTATTAGACAACATCCAATTTTTGTCTTAAGGAGACATAGACATGCAGGCCTGATGCATGGCAGTGAGACACAGTGTCTCGTTCCCCTTCTCAGGGAACCATGGTTACATGCATAACCTGAGACATTCCCTTTCGAATGGGAACTCTATGGGGAACAAATGTCCACTCCGCAATGGAGAGATATGACTGCCTAATTAGCTGTGACAAGCACAATGAGGCACAAATGAGGTCTCAATGGACCAATCCTGTCTGACCTAGAGTCAGGATCTTAAATTCAGCACTCCTGAATTTAAGGGTGCTCAAACAATGAGAAGGGATGCTATCTTCTCAAAACCACTTCTCACCAGGGCTCAGAGATGGGTTCCTCTGGGGAGCTGAGGATTCAGCAGGATGACTCTCAGAGTGAGGTGTGTCCAATGCTCACCCAAGACTGTGATCCCCAACTTCACCTGGAGTTGAACCAGTCAGGCTCAGCCCTGCTTAGCTTCATTGGGCAACCAGTCTTGGGCTACAGGGTGATATGGCTGCTGACTTCAAGTGTGTTGGCTCTCTGTGGGTCACTGTGGTGAGCGGTCTTTAAAGTTGAGTATGGTTTGGCCACCTCTCGCTGTAGAGTCATTCTACTGAGGCCTTCATTTTCCTGTGATCCATCTGGACAGTGATATCAAGTGTGTTGGCTCTCTATGTGGCACTGTAATAAGCTGTCTTTAAGGTTGAGTATGGTTTGGCCTTCTTTTATTCTAGAGATTCATTCTTCTGAGGCCTCCGGCCCTCCGCTCATCTGAGCCTCCGTCTAGACAAACATCAAGTGTGTCGGCACTCTGTGGGCCATTGTGATATGCTGTACTTAAGGAGTATAGTTTGGCTTCATCTCACTTTAAAAAGTTGTTCTCCTGAGGCATCCACTCTTCTAGGTTACGTTTAGACAACAATATCAAGTGTGTCTGCCCTCGGTGGGCCGCTGTAGTAAGCTGGCTTCAAGGTGGGCATTGTTTGGCCTCCTCTCACTTTACAGTAGTTCTGCTGAGGCATCTGTTCACCTGAGCTCTAGCAAACTGTCTTTGAGGTTGAGTATGGTTTTCTACTGACGCCTCCACCTTTTGAGCTCATTTACAGCGACACCTATTTCCAAGGTATGGTGAGTTGCCTTCCACCTCTGTGTGGGTTTTCTTAAGAAATGGATAGCTCCCTTATGATAACCCCTTATGATTAACTAGGGGCAGCCACTTCCTTTTAAGGGGCTTTAGTAGGCGGCTCCCTTTTTGATTTGAGTAAGTTTCAAAGTCGCAGCTGCTTTCCCCCTGATTTGGGGTTAGATAAGCAGGCGGCTCCCTTGTGGTAATGAAGTCATAGCTGCCTCCCCCAGATTCAGAATTGGGGTCCCGAAGCAGGAGGCTTCTTTATGTATCTAGAGGAAACTGCCTTCTTTGTTTCGGATTCTTTAATAACAGCTTCCCTGAAATGCAAACTTTAGCATATTTGCAAGATCGTAACTGCCTCCACCTATAGTGGGTTCTTAAGTAGGCGGCCCCCTGCTTTAATTCTGCATCCAATTCCTCCGAAGTAGATCTATCAAATTAATCATTAGCAGTACCAGAGCTAAAAAGAGGAACTTAAACAACAAATATTCCTATTTAACGATTCCTGCGCTGCCAACAACCTCTGCCTTCTATCCCACCTCACCACAATGGCCTGTTTAAGCTAAAATGCCAGATTCTGCCACTATAAAAGAATCATATGAGAACAGCCATGAATGCATTGTAATGAGTTCCTTCAACTTCCTCGAGAGCTGAATGATCTTGTGCAAATGCTAACTACCATCCCTTATGAGAGAACAGAAAGACAAATCTCGTTACCTGTCTCAGCAGTTATTTTTGCGAATGCATTCTACCCATCACATTCCAGCCTCCTCTACGATTCGAAGGCATTCCACTCAAAAGGACGTCCTACATCCGAAGAGATTAGGGATGACGCGAATGGAGATATTCATTGAGAAATCCTCACAATGCGTGCATTGAGCTCCCTAGAGAACTAAACTTACATACTCCTCATTCATGGACTCGCTCATTAGACACACATCCTTCCTGACAAAATTGTTTGGCAGAGTGTTTATTCATGAAATTCACATTCACACGTACGCAAACAAACCGATCCCGAAGACAAGAAATTGATTATGGCTAATACAGGTGCCCTTTAATTTCACACCATTAGGGACGTCACGGACTGTCATCGGCCAATGATGGTGCCGCGTTTAAACGTGTGCTTCAGACACACGATCACACTGGAGGCATTCCCCATAGTGTCCTATATAGGATGCAGTGCGAGTTCCCATTTGAATGGGACCTTAAGATTTGAATACCATATTTTTACAGTAAAGTTATGCCAAGCACAGCTAATGTTTGTTTTTATCGTAAATTTCATAGTTTTGTTTTTTTGTTTTGTTTTGCTTTTAGTGTATGGCTGTATTTGTAATTGTATTAACCTGCTAGTAATGCTGCTGAGATACAAACAAAAGAGGGTCCACATACTTTTGGTCATGTAATGAATCTCAGAACCTATAAACATCTTACACATCTTTTGGAATTGACATTTGTCCTGTGAGTCTTATCTTTACATGTCTTTGTCATAGATGGATGACAATCTTCGCAGCAGTCCGCAGCACAGACCGCACAGACATGAGGCCAAACCCTCGGTCATGGCCAGCGAAAGGAGGCCAACCTGAAAACCCTATCTAAGCACTGACTTTACCATTATTTATTTTTTCCCCATTGAAATTGAATTTCAAAATCATATTTAAAATCGAACACATTGATGAGGTCATAATAAATGAATGCTAGTTTTTCATAATGAAGTTGCTGAAAATGTTGGTTAACTTGGTTTGAGTGTCGGATTTTGTAATACAACACCATAAAGGGCTTGTTAAATGGGCAGTCGTCATCTAATGTATATAAGAATCTTTTAGCACATGTGGCAACTACATACATTACAAAAAGGGAAATGCTGACAATGGATATCTTGCGATACAAAAGTTATTGTTTAAAGGAGATGTAGCTTTTATTTCAGTTGCATTGCTCTTGCTTTTGGCTGTTTTTGGCTTTCTCTTCAAATAATAATTGTATAGGGAACTTTTAATGCACAAGCTTGCTTACTAAATGCAAAGGCTTTATGTATAAGTTTTATGGTGTTTTATTTTCTAAATCCTGCCTAAACACAAATACAGGTATATTATAAGCTTTACGGTTTATAGACCGTTTCAGCTTTTATTTCATCAGTGTTGTTTAAAATCACATTGAGATTGGCAGGGCAGGTGATATATCATCCATGTATTGGCATTGTGCCTCATTTCAGCATAACTTTCTTATTTGAACTGATTTTTCCATTTCTCTCACTTGATTATGTAACCTTGAAGTTCTTGATTTTTTGGTGCAAAAGGATCTTGAAATCTGATTGTGTGTACTGTGTATACATTTATTGTTCTTCAAATTCCTCGGGAGGTTTTGTACATGGAAGGAATGCCTTAAAAGTCCAGTGCTGTGTCACGCCATCTCACCTGACTTTATTTTTGATGTGATCATTATTCATTGTCTCTCAAGAAATTGTATATTTCGAAATATATGAGTGTACAGCAATGTTCAAATATATGTATATATAAGTGCAAGAAAGTAAAATTCTTTGAAATAGACAAGTTAACATGTTTCTCTTATTCTGCTGATACATTTAGTTGTTTACACCAAATGTAAAACCCTCAACATTTTTAATTTGTATTGTAGAAAGTGCATCCAGATGTAACTTAATAACTAATTTATGCTATTTTGGACAATATAACATATTGCACAACTTTCCGTTCATTTATCATTTAAATGTGGCAGTAATAGAGAGACAGCTGTAGGCCTGCTTTTTGGATGTCACATGATGGAAGCGCCACTCCCCAAATATTCACATTGCTGTCCCTTATCCCCTCAGTCTTTACCAAATTAAAGAAATTTAAATTTTGTCCATGACATACAGCTGGAAATGAGAGGGGTTAATAATACAATGCATACAAATATATATTTATATGGGTCAGTATGATTTTTTAAAATACTTTTATTTATTCATCTTTACAATCAAATAAATGCTGTTCTTTAGAATTTTATTTTTTTTAATCAAGAAAAAGAAAAGAAAAAAACTTCACACTTTCCCAATAAAATTACCAGCACAACTGTTTTCAACACTGATACTAAAAATAAATGTTTCTTGAGCAGCAAATCAACATATTAAAATGATTTCTGAAGGATCATGTGACATTGAAGACTGGAGTAATGACTGCTTTGCCATTTTAATATATATATTTAAATAGAAAACGGTTATTTTAAATTGTAAGGATAATTCACAATATTATAGATTTTGCTGTAACTTTGATCAAATAAGTTCAACATAAGAGACATTTCAAAAACATAAAAAAAAATCTTACAGACAACAAACTTTTGAACGGTATTGAATGACATACAGTATACATAATTCACATATAATCTTAAATCATGAGAGTAATTCTTTGTTCATTAAAACATTTCTAATGGTAAAAACTTTTAAACCAATCCAGTTGTTCTCAGAAATACAAATACAGTAAATATACAAGTAGACTAATTTATACCACTACTAACTTATTCAACAACAGAGCACTGAAATTGAAACAATTGAAAGAATCATTTACAAAATGGATACCAAACAAAGTGCAATCCAATTAAAGATAACAAATACGGCTACAATTTATTTTCTCTTGTGCAAGAGTTGATTTTGACTTGATAGAGGAGCTTTCAGAGTGAAAAATGACAATAAATAAGTTAAAAATACACCCTTACTCAAACGATCCATTGTAAGTGAAAACTAAAATCATTCTATTCACTTTACAGCACATTTACCTTTAAAAGTTTTTGATTAATAGCAACAATTTTAAATAGAAAGTGAAGGGAAATGACCTTTTCCTACCAAATCATGAAAATAAACTAAGCCACAGAAATATATCGACGAGAATTCAGCTATGAAAGTCTATTATTAACCTTGCCAAAATCAGTTTTATTCAAACAACCTGAAAGCCTGTAGCTTCCAAAATAAATACACTGACACTAAATATAAATGTCTGCACATCATGTGATCCAGGGGTGCATCATTTATGACAAGCAACAAAACTGGTCGCATGCACTTTCTGTTTAATATATATACAAAAACAACGCAACAGCTCCACAAAACTAGTTTCCGGAGGGATTTAAAAGCACAGCTTCGAAAAAGGTCCTTCCTTTCACAAACGTAACATTTTTCATAATCTCTTCAGTCACACCATGTCAATAAACTGAGCAACTTTTCACGTGACAGCACAATATGTTTTCATTTCCTATTAAGAAAGATTCACTTGATTCATTTCCTGTCATACAACCAAACCCAGAGCACTGAGACTTGAGTCATGTAAACTAGCAGTGCTTAACAAACTCCGGCACCTCCATGGTCATCTTCAGCTCTAGATTCCCCGGCTGCTCCAGGACAAACACAGGGTGGCAGGGCTCTGTGAAGGTGTGCTGAAAAGTGCCCAAGAGCTGCCCGTTCTGAGCATTGAAGAAGAAGAGCCGACCCTGACTATAGTCCAACAGAGTGCCGATCCGGGCAGGAATGTCCACAACAAAGATGTCAGACTCCACACGGTCATGGAGTAGTTCAAATCTGCAGCTGGAGAGAAGACGGGTTAATACAACACATTCAATATATCAAATAATGAACTTTCTACTCTTTGAAGAATCCTGAAAAAAAAAATTGCATCATTGATCAAATCAGCACACAGTATTAGAATGACAGTGAAGACTGGAGTAATGATGCTGAAAATTCAGTTTTGCCATCACAGAAATAAATGACAGTAACACAACACAACAGTTTGTACCGTATTTTTGATCAAATAAATGCAGCCTTGAGAGACCTCTTTCAAAAACATAAAAAAAAAAAATCTATTTTGAATGGTAGTATACTATATGCTATATATCCATTTATTCCAGAACCAAAAGTGTCTGATAATGGGCACACTACTGATATTCAATTTTGATCATGTGACCTCACGAGTTACGTAGAATAAAATAGCTTTTTTTCTTGACCACGGAAATGGCTGCAGTCTTTATCTCAGATGTACAGGTACTTTTGGGGAAAATGACTTATTTTACCTTTAAAGTTCAACACTTTACAGTGTTGTCAATAAAAAAACAAACAAAAAAAACTCTAATTTAAAAAACTTGGTTTCATTGAAAAGCATCTATTGCGCTCACATTTTGTGCAGATGTACTCCCAATGGCTGGGATCTGACAGGACCGTAGTTACTGATGTGCAAACAGTGCATTCTGTCCCTCCATTAAAAATGTATGTATGATATACTGTCCTTGTCCAGAAAGGAAATAAAGACAAAGTCAAAATAGTCCATGTGACATCAGTGGGTTAGTAAAAATTTTTTGAAGCATCGAAAGTACATTTTGGTCAAAAAATAACAAAAACTGCGACTTTATTCAGCATTGTTTTGTCTTCCGGTTCTGTTGTCAATCCGTGACACTGCTGATGTGTATCTGGTGCGCCCGAGCTTCGTTTACAGTCTGAGGGAGACGCACGCTGTAAACAAAACAATCTTTGCAAACACGTCTCAGGATTTTGACAGAGAAGAAGACCTGCATTTTTTTTTGTCCAGCCATATTTATTTGAACCCAAACAGACACACAAGATACATGCCAGCAGCGTCTTACGTCATCAGCGTCACTGCGGACTTGTCAATGCGGATTGACAACAGAACCGGAAGAGAATACAATGCTGAATAAAGTTGTAGTTTTTGTTGTTTTTGGACCAAAATGTATTTTTGAAGCTTCAAAACATTCTAACTAACTCACGGATGTCACATGGACTACTTTGATGATGTCTTTATTTCCTTTCTGGACAAGGACAGTTTACCGTACATACATTTTCAATGGAGAGACAGAATCTGTCTGACTAAATCTAAAATATCTTAAACTGTGTCTTGAAGATGAACGGAGGTCTTAAAGGCTTGGGACGACACGAGTCCTTTTAATGGAAGACAGAGAACTTTTTTAATGAGAGAACCGATTTAATGAGATTTTTTTTTTAAATCGTTTTGAAGGCTCAAGTGAATGTACCACCCTGATTGCCAAAAAGCCTTAATAACAGTGTTTCCACAGTTTGGAATGCAGCTCCAAATGTCTTACCAGCTTGTTTATTTAAACTTTTTTTCCAGCTGGAAAGACCTTTAAATGTTACTGTTCAAAAAGATATTCCATGACCTTTGAATCTAATCCTTTTGTGGTAATGAAACACATGAACAAATACATGCAACTACATCACATGAATGGTCTACCTTATAGATGTAGGTACACAGTGCAGACACCAGGAGGCCCTGTTCTCCCCCAGTGTGCTGGACAGTGATGCAGTTTGATATGCGACACCGATGCGGTAAGCTTTGCACCTTGACACCTCTGTCTCCCAGTAGTAATATCCAAGAGAAGGCAAAAGTTCACCCATAACAGCTGGACATCTAGGAACAAGTACAAAAATAAGAGAACATGCATTTTCTGCAACTTAAGACATCTGTAAAACAATGTGTGCTGGTTTACAAAGCTGAACAGCATATGTTGTGCAATTTAACAATAAGTTGTTGTTTTTTTCTGCATAAAACTATGTATCTACAGTGGTACATTTGTAATGGTGATAAAGATTGCACTGAGGTACTTACTCTATGATTGAGGACATTTTACTGTAGGTGTCTTGTGGGTATTCTACCGAGTTCCTGTCCTCTGAAACCTCCAGCACTGAGTTGGCCGTTTCACTGAGGAAGCGGAACCTTGTACCTTGACAAATAACAACATCCACTAGTCAAAAAACAACAACATCACAAATAAAATGCAAGAATTTTGCTATAATTGTGATGCTGTCAAACTAACTAAAGGTGTTTGTCAGATTAGTGAATTTTCATGGGCAAGAAATTGTCAAACACGGCTCCTGTCAAACCAAGCAGCTTTCTGTCGATCAACACAGCGAATTCATCTGACCAACTTTAAAAATCGGGAAATCTTTCACCCTCACACAAAACATGGATTGCTATTGCAATGACTGGATTTCACCCATCAATACTCGCCAAACAACAGGCAAATGTGTCAGACTGATCTGATGATGTAATAGCGGTGAATCTGACCTCTGGTTGAGATAAGGGCCGCCTCGCTCTGCTCACTGGCTCCTCCTGCATTCACTGATTTGATGTAGAAGAGGTAATTTTCATTGGGCTGAAGGAAGACCCTCTGCTCATAGCCTTTTATCCCTGATATGGACCTGTGTATAGAGAGACTGTTTTTAATAAGTGCAGTGTTACCCTCTGTAATGCTCTGATGTGCACCCTTGAGGACTCATGGGGAACTGTGTTCAATGGATTCAGTGTACAAGCTCTTAATGAAATATGCTACATTAAATATTAACATTAAGTGCTAGTGATGGCAATTAATGAGTATATTTAATACCATAGAGGAGACGTTTGGTGTAAAAAAAATTAAAATATACGTTTCACCAATAAAGTCAGAATAAACTGGAAATTGTGACCAATTTTTCTTCCCTAATGTGACAATATCTGAAATAAATGGCGGCTCAAACAAGAAACAAAAAATGTAGGGTGGGAATTGATTGGGTGGTTGTATTTCCTCGGTTTGGGGGTGGGGGGTGGGTGGGTAATGTTTTTGATTAAAGCCTAAAGTCTTATTAAGCTTTTTTTTACATTTTCAACTTTGTTTACTCTGTTTATTGCTGTTTGAGCATAAAAACAGTCTGCAAAGTTACAAAGTCCACTCTAAAGGGAGTTCTTTTCTACACCAGTAAGCACTGTTTCTGAATTCTCTAAAACGCCTCGATTGCAGTCTTGGGGTTTCATCCAGAAATATATATCATTCCTTTCAAGGTCCCGTTCTTCACGATTCCTTTTTTCAAACTTTAGTTAGTGCGTAATGTTGCTGTTAGAGCATAAACACTACCTGTAAAATTATAAAGCTCAAAGTTCAATGCCTAGCGAGATACTTTATTTAACAGAAGTCCCCTTTCAAAGCCTACAGCGAACGTCCGGTTTGGACTACATCCCTCTACTTCCTTTAGCAATGACGTAATTAGAACAGTTTTTTGACTAATATTCGCCCATAGGAATACCTATAAAACACATATTACTAATCTAAACTCATGTACACGTGTAACTAAGGTAGGAATAAACAATGGACTTATTTTAAAAATTCAGCAACACCATCGTTAATTCGACAGATGGAAAAAAAACATATACCACAAGCTTTTATAACAGTTTGTAACAATTAACATAACAATTTAATCAATTAAAAGTACGACAACTACTAAATAAACAGCTTACCACTGTGAAACATCCTGCAAAAGTCGTGTTTGAACAGGTTCTATGTTCTCCGGGTCTGATTCAGGCTCAAATTGATATGGTAATATGTTTGACATTTTCACAATAATAATCAGCACACGCATCTCCGTCGATTTATGGTAAGAGGCGTGACCTTTCTGGCCAACGTGCAATAAAGCTGCTGTCAAATCACAACACAGGAACCGCTAGCACAATCAGAAGTCGTTACGTATTTCTGAAGGAGGGACTTCATAGAACAAGGAAGCCATCGGCCCGTTTTTTGGACAGTGAAAACAGTGGTATACAGATTGTGTGGACCCTCATTATGTTACTAACACAGTAACATAATGAGGCTCCATACATGCAAACCGAAGCATTGAGAACTTTGTAAGTGTACAGACTGTTTAATAAGAAGATAAGTTATAAAGACGGTTCACTTCATGTATACAGACAGGAGTTTGGAAAACAGTCTTGACTAGTCGAACCACGAACGATGGTGCTAAGTAAGCTGAACGTTATGAAGCGAATTTCTGAACTGAATTATCGGCGTTTGTGGTTCGACTTGTTGAGACTGTTTTCCAAGATGGCTCCTGTCTGTATACACGAAGTGAACTGTCTTCATAAAGTATCTTCTTATTAAACAGTCTGTATACTTACAAAGTTCTCAGTGCTTCGGTTTGCATGTATGGAGCCTCATTATGTTACTGTGTTAGTGTGGGGCTATTTTGAGCCTTGTTAGTGGTATAAACTAGCGATTTTTTTTTACCTAGTAAATGCCCCCATTACTAGCGTTATACGCTAAACAGTTTTTAGAGATAAAACTCTTTACATTCGATTATCATGAAAACAAATCTCACAGAACCGTTGACTAGGTACCAATGTTTTATTAGACCAAAGGTTCATTTTGCGCCGGAGTTCTCCTTTAATCTGAAATCGCCCGTACACCCTCAAATAAGGCGTTATTTGAGGGAACAGTCATTTATAGTGGTGTCTGAAACCATAGTGGGCGTTATTAAGTGCTCTTATTCAATCCCAGATTGCTCTGCAATAATGAGTGTACAACCGATGTTCGCTCAACGGCTGTCCAAATTCGCTCACTCCTTTTCATTCACTCGTTCAAGTGAACAGTATTAGAGGGCTAATGTAGGTAATAGTGAATGAGGGTTTATCGAAATCAGCCATAGTTATGGTAAGGGGTGTGACATTTCCAAAACCAGATGAAAGTGGACCAATCACAACACTATTACCATAACACTATTTAACAACACATGAATAAAGATGGTTTTCTCTTGACCCCTTGTGCTGTTTCTGCTTGTACAAAGGGCTGGGTAACTGTACCTGAGTCCCTCTCTCTCGCATGCATACTGGCGGCAATACTCCAGTGTGAAGCAGTCTACAGCACTGGGCTGAACTGAGCTCCAACGCAGCGTGGCCGTGTCCCACAGCACTGTGCACTGTTCTGTCTGGATCACCGGGACAGAGGGGGCTAGTGAGAAAACGATGAGCTCAGTTACTTTTCAAACACTGACTAAAAGATAATCACAAGTTTGTTTTACTGAATGTGAGCACTCCATATTCAATCTGGATTGAAAACACATACACTTTGGAATTCGCATTCCATGTCAGAGATCTAGTAAAGAGGCTTTACATGGTCTCATCTCATTATGTATTGATATATTATGCCACACAGCATGATCTCTTGCTCTCACAAACATCATGCAAGTCAGAAGGGATTTGCACATAGTAACTAACCGGTTCTGAAGGGCAGTCTCTCACTCGGCATGCTGCAGCCTGTGTAGTTCACCGCCATCACCCACACTTTATAACACTTATTCGGGTCCAGCTCTTCTAGATTACAGTAGCTCTCCTTCACAGTCACCCTGTACTCCTCTGAGATAGCTGCAGATAAGATTACATTTAACACACTTTAACTCATCTGAGCATCCCTCTGACATACTTTTACATACTAATAAGAGTTTGTAGTACTGCCAGATTGAAAATAAAATTCTGTGAATGTTAAAGGGATAGTTGAAAGTCAATGAAATGAAAAAATGAAAGTCAGTGTGGTCCAAAACTACATTGGACCCATTGACTTTTTAAAAAATATCTTTTATGTTCCACAGAAGAAAGTAAGTAATATAGATTTGGTGACATGGTGGTGAGTAACTGATTTGAACAATTTAAGCATTTAACCCACAAAAGGATATTTTATACTGATAATAGTAACATAGTAATATAATTATTCATATATTCATGGTAATTAAGAATATATGCCATTCTATAATATATAGAGTGCTGGGTAGACTACTTATAAACTTTAATCCATTACTGAATACAAATTACATGATGAGAACTGTAGTTAGTAACATAATCTACTACATTACACATGTTAGGTAATATAATCGGATTACTTTCTGGCTACTTGTGAGCTAACTCATTTATCACATTGATTTGAATAAAATAATCTTGTAGCATATTGATAAAAACATTAGGGACTTTTGAACTGTAGTGTATTATCTGTCAGATATTCAAACCCTGCTCTCCCCTCTAGTCTTACCTCCTTGTGGCTCTTCCATGCAGTATACTTGGAAGCAGTCGATAATGTCATCCTCGTTGACTCTCCAATACACAGTGACGGAAGTGCTGGTTGCAGAATTGGCCTCTTGAGGCTGGAGATGTGGTTGTTGAGGAACTACAAAATGAGTAATAATTCAAGTCAGCAAAACGTAAGGGGTGTTTATCTGCAATGGAAAATTTTAGCTGAGGCGCACCTGGAATGGCTTGTCTGTTTTTCCTCTCATTGCCTGATTTGCCCTTGGCATAGTCCTCAAAAACCAGCAGCCCTCGTGGACCAAGTTCAAGTGACATGGTGGATTCCAAAGCTGTATTCAACCTAATTTAAAAAAAAATGGAAGGGTCACTGGAAGGAGATTGGAAGAAAACACAGCTTATCACATTATTTTCATCATGTGTAAAAACCCCATGCGGTAAATTATTTCATTTCTATTCATTTAAAGGCAACAAACACTTGATCTAAACATTGTTTTGAACATCGCAAACTCAACAAGGCAACTAAAACAAACTTCATCAAGCTTCTATTCGGATTAATTTAATATGCAGATCATTTTTGAAGTATTGTAATTAGCATTTGATGTTAGGAAAGTCACTGGATGCAACATAAATTCAAGCCATTCAGTTACCTCATATTGATATCTTTTGATGACTGAAAAGGGGTGAAAAATAGCTTGATTAGACTAAAATATCCATTCTAGATAGTTCATCTCTCTTAACAAATCTTAGCTAAGCACTTTAAAAATGCTTCCAAAGCAACTATGGCTTTGGACAAAATCAATACATTAATACTAATCGAGTAACTAACACACAAATGAGGAAAGCCTCACAGAAAGAAACTTGAGTGGATCCGTCTCTTCCTCCTCCTTAGCCGTCATCTCCATAGTCTCCTTGGCCTTGTCGATATTCTCCTGGAACGACACAATCTGGTCGTACAGCTGCTCCAGTTTGGCCTTTTTCTCCTCCTCCATGGCCTGAGACATCTCATTATACTGATCCATCACCAGTTTCACCACCTCCTCATTGTGCTCATTTATGATCTTCTCACAATCATTAAAGTTCTCCTGCGGGAGCAGCACAATAAAGCTACACATTAGTTCTCAGTAACATTTCTCACTTTAATAGCATCCCCAAGCTGACAGTGCACTAACGTAAGCACTACAAAACTCTCACTCTCGATTTTTGGGAGTGCAAAATTCACCTTCATGATGCTCAGATTTTGTGGGTGGTTGCCAGGACATTGCTACTCATTTTCTAGGGCAGTCACAACCATTTTGACCTGATGTGTATCATATTTTGGTCTCTAGATTTGACTTTGTTTTTATAGGTATTTTGATGTAATGCTGCTTATTCATGCAAAATTGATCTAATGCGCATTTTTGAGTCAGGAACAATGTTAAATAACATTTCAATGTGTTAAAATACTTTTTTTTTTTTGTCAGGTGGTACAACCAAATATTATTTGTAAAAAATAAAATAAAATAAAATAAATAAATAAATTATACACACACACACACACACAGTGTTACATTCTTGTAAAATCTTAAGTAACCCTTAGAGAGTCTAAAGTGCCTCACTCATTACTGTTTTGTGTTTGTTTTTATTCATATTAATATGGTAATATGGTATGGTAGGTATTTAGTATCTTTAGCATTCAATTTTACTTTTAAAGACAGAAAAATAATCATATAAGTTTACCGGTAAATGCATTAAATACTATTCACAATCGAGTTTTCAGCCATTTGTTTACTTTGACCTACAGCATTATTAGTTAGTTTTGAATTTACATGGTTGACCACCTGATGAATAAAAATTATGTCACCTGACAACATTAAAATGACAGGGATAAAACATTTTTTTCATTTCAATTACACGTAACAAATAAATAAAACATTTTTTAGTCATAAGTCTATATTGAAGTAAAAGTAGAAAATCGAGCAAAATCAGAATAAATCACGTCATCACATTCGGAACATGGGAACTGGAATAAGCTACAGTGCAATATATTGGTTACTGTAGATACACTGTAATCGATTGTGACTGAATAACAACAAAGTTATGTTTTATATTGATACAAAAAAAAAATCATCAGCTTAAGTCAGTTGACAATTGTAAGTGTTTTGCAAAACAATATTAACAAGTGCATCATACCTAACGATTTTTTGGGTTAGTACATAGTAGTTAAGGACACAATTTTGTGACCAATTTTTCTTTATATTATATATATATATATAAATATTAATTTGCCTATGCTAGCAAGTTCATAAAGAGTTTATACATTTTAAATACAATAAAGTTTATGATAAAAAAGCATTTTTAAAGTTTAACATTGGTTGTACCAACTAACATGGAAAGTGTACCAACCTACCCATATTTTAAAGTAGCTATTTTCATCAGTATTTAAGAGACATCTACAAACCTTTTCACTCTGCCACAGGGATCGGTTGGTCTCCTCTAGATGATGCATTATCATGTTTACTGTTATTACCTTGTCAATTCATAATAAAAGAGCCATGTTTGCAGTTGTGACATTTGATAATGAAAAAATTGCTGGACAGAAGTTTTTCAATTATATCAAATGCTTAAAACTATTGTTATTTATAAAAATTTGTTTATATGAAAGGTTTCAAACATTAAATTATGTCTTTATATTTATTTTAGGTATTAAATATAGGTATTTTATTTTGAAATTTCTTATTTTCTGTTCATTTGTGCAGATGTTTGTGAAACCTGACATTTAGGGGTTTAAGATACCAAAACATAAATAATAATATTTTATAATGTACTAAAAATGAATACAAACTAAATAGGTTTTTAGAATAAAGTAATATATGTCATGAATTTATCACATTATTTATAAGGAAATAATGCACTTGGACACAAAAATATGCATGTCATGTCATTGACCTAAATTAGTCTATGGGATCGGTTGTAATATATAGTCTACTGAGCTAAAACAACAATTGGTACAGGATATGTTCTGTATGTGTAAATGAATGCAAAATAATGCAAATACCTCCACTGTGTTGTATGCCAGTTCAAGCTCAGATACAAAGTCTTCAATATTCTCTGATCTTCCTTGTAAAACTGATATCAGTTCACTTAGCTGATTCTGAAAAAAATCACATCAAAAGTTACATTATACAGACAACATGAAATATGTTGAGGTGCAAAACACAATGCAAAAGGTTGAGCACAACTCCTATTTCTTTCATACGTACATTATTTTATTTTCACCTTTGGATTTTTCCTACTTGCAAATATCAAATCACATTGGTGCAGTACTGGAATAAACTACAGATGAATCATGGAAACAGCTGTCAACTTCCAGCTCTTGTTATGAGTCAGTCGGTTCTGACTCATCTGCTATGAATGCTGTCAAAGGCCAATAAAGTAAACAATCTCTCATTGTCTCAACATGATTTATACTCATATTCTTGGGAAGTGAATATTCTGATTATGTGTTTTTATTAGACACTGGATGAGACCTTCTGTAAACACTTGAGTAATTAGTGACAAGCTCTCAAAACAGCCCAGCAGTGAAAGATCAGATGTCAAGCACTCATGTCTTGGCACTCTTTCAAAGCACAGGGAGCTTAACGTACCTTAACACTGTCATAGGCCTCTTCCAAAGAGGCCATCTCATGGTTTTGATGCTCAGCCTCACTCAGCAGTACTGGACAACGGCAAACAAGGCAGAACGCATCCATTGGTTGAATTTCAAGTTCCTCTTGAAGTTCATATTCCGCCATTTGTGCACTATCCAAATCCTCAACAAATTCAAAGCCTTTTTCCAGAGTTTGATCTGACAGTCGAACTTGTTCACAATGCCCATCCTCAGCTAGAGCTTGTTCAGACTGTCTTGTCTCTTGTTCGGTGACCATCTCGAAACCAAGTTCCTCTGCCATTTCCTGCTGCACATTTGGTTCACAGCTCAAGGTCGACAGGTCCTCTTGAGGCGTAAAACTTCGCAATTGTGCGAAAATACCTGTATCCCTACTTATATCTTCATACATTTTATCACTATCTTCTGGCTCTAAAGGTGAGACTCTCATTGCTGAGGGATCATCTTCATCAACTGGAGGAGGCGAAATGGGCTCTGGTAGGTCTGTTATATCTTCAATCTGTGCATGAATCTGTGTTTTCTTTCCTTCCTCTAATGTTTTTGTTGATGTTAGGGGTAACATCTTATTCTCAATATCTGTCCAGCTAGTGGCTGATTCTTTCACTGGAATCTCTCCGGTTAATATGGTCACGTCATTTATTTCACTATATTCTTCAACCTGTTCGTCCTTTATTGGTACAACAGCTGGCAGTCTTACTTTTGATAAGTCCTCTACGTTGTCTGTTACCTTTATCTCTTCCGTGCCTTCACGAGCAAATGCCTCCATGTCGTTAGCTAACAATATGCTATATTCTTGTCTCGAATTAATCATTTGATTCATCTCCATTGTCAATCTTTTCTCAGAAGGTATCTCGTCCTGAACAGGCTCATTTGTAGTGTCAACCCTCTCATTTGCTTCCTCTGTAAGATCCACCTTGATTTCCTCAACTTTTTCATGTTTTTCTGTAACCACAGGTTCTTCAATCTTTGGTATGTCAACATGTTCTTTTTGCGTTTCCAGCATTGGTGCTTCATTGGTTGGCCTATCTGTATCTGTGCCCTCTTTGGCTTTCTTGTTTGTTGCAATGAATTCATTGTGTAATTCTGGATACATTTTCTCCTCGCTTGTAATATCAGATTTAGTCTGAAGCTCAATGTTTGCTGTATCTGTTTCACTTGGATGTGACTGCTCTAATGAGCTCTGAACAGAAGTAAATTTAGACTCTGGCTTTACTTCGATTTCTGTTAACACATCTGATGTATCGATATGAGCCTCAACCTCTTGCGCTGCACCAATTTTGTCAATTACCTGCTCTTGTTTTTCCTTTTTGGGAATTAATCCTTCACTCACTTTATTCTCAACCACAGCAAGGATTTCTCCATTTTCATGGACTTGAGAGTCATTTTCTAAAGATTTTGCAGAAAGTTTAACTTCAGTAGCATCTGTTGTAATTGTTTCAGCCTCTCCTAAAGACTTGACTTGACCTTTCTCTACTTTTGAAGGTTCTTCAGTTTTTGGAGGTTCTGTTTTACCTGACAGGGGTTCTTTGAGAATGACAACCCTCTGAGCAATAATTTCTGGTTCTTCTCTTTTTAATATTTCAGTAGTGCCTTTATCAACCATTGAGGTAAGAATTACCTCTAAAATTTCGCCTTGTGTCTTGGTTTTATTATTCTCTCCTTCGTCATTTTTAGTAATAGTACTTGTTTCGCTAACGTCAGCAATGGCATCAGCTACTTCATGACGTCGATCCACACTGCCCTCAGAAACACTAATGTTTTCGACAGCATGTGGTACATCGGACTGAATTTTCTCAGAGCTCTGTGTTACAGGCATAATTTTATCTTTAGTTTTAATAACATCTTCATGCGCAAACCCCCCAGGCACTTGAATATGAGCAGTCAGACTTATTTGTTCCTGTCGACTGCAATCTCCTTCACTGGTGGTTTTGCATTCTGGCTCAAGGACTTGATCCATTTGAGGTTGTGTGTCATTGAGGTCACTTTTAGTTGTGATACTATCCTTGATGCCTTCATTTGCCCTACTATGCTTGGCAACCAGGTCATCTGACGTGACCGTTCCTGTCATGATAATTTCCACCTCTTGTTGGATTTCTGGAGCACAGTGTCCCCCTGAACAACCCTCTGTGGACTCACACTGTCCTTCACCTTCAATTTTATCTTGCACACATGCTTGATCGACAGTTACTTCTTCTTCTAGTTCTTCTTGTGCTTTTTCTAAACATCCAGTGAGTTCAAATTTACTTTGTGACCATGCTAATTTCCCCCCATCTTCCTTTTCTTTGGCCTCAGGTACATTAGCAACCACTGGTGTTTCATCCTTCAATATGAATTTCTCCAGATATCCATCCGGATCATCAGAATCAGAGTATCTTCTTTTGAAAGACCGTTCTGAAACAACACTCTCCGTATCTGAGAAGTCGTCTTCTTTCTTCCGGTCTCCTACTGTGTCCTCATAAAGGTCTGAGTAATGGAAGGACATTGCTCGTGGTTCCTCAAGAAGGACAAGATCTATGATCTTTGGTGGTCCGGTAGGGAGGTATACAGGTGTGAGGATACATTCCTGACTTCCAAATAGGACTGATCCACTCTCTTTAAGAGATTTAGAGCTCTCTTTTGCTGTACTTGTAACTCTGTCCTCACATTCTTGGGGAGGCTCTGCATTCAACTTATTTCCATAAAACACTTCATCAAGATGCTCACCTGCAATTTCAACATCACTGATGAATACAAAGGAATCATCATCAACAGCTTCTTCTACTTTTGGTTCTTTGAGGTTCTCTTGAGGTTCCTCCGGCTGGACAGTCACTTCTGATTCAAGTTTTTCCATCAGTGTAGTGCCATCACTAGGTGCCTGCTCATCTAACAGTGTGAATTTTTCAAGGTAGTCCATTTGAGTTTCTTCCTTTTTGGGCTGTTTGTCAGCAAAGTTCTGGGATGAATCCTTCAAGCTTTCATTTTGCTTTATTTCCTCAATGTCTATCTTCACAGGACAACTGATTGTAGCTACAGGTTCATGCTTATGTTTGGATTTTATCTTTGGGGTATCATCCAAGTAGGCTAAATTCTCCACCAGTGTAGTGCTATCTTCCTCATCTACTGTAGCAAGCTTTGACGGTACAACAATATTGAGTATTTCAAAGCCATCTGATATCAAACTAAAAAGATCTTGATCCTTGCTTCCAGCAGGCGTTCCATCCTCATTGCTTTCAGACCTGATATTCGGCACTGACACCTCAATCATTGCAGGTCTTTCCTCACCTATCAGACTTTTTGGCAATCTGGAGCTTGGCTTTTTAAACCTGTCACCCAGCTTGCCTCTGCTGCTTGTTTTTTTCCTCTTTATTCTGTCTTCATCCATTATGATCACAATATTACCCTGTGTTCCGGAACCTTCCATGCTGTATTGTTCAGATGGAGAGCTTCCTTCTGAAGCCCATGGAGTTGAGCATCTACTGGAAGCCGTCTCCCATACTATCCCACTGTCCTCACTCTGCACCGTCACCATAGAGAAGGATGGGTCAACCATCAGACACTGGAGTTTGGGCTTCACTGATGGATCCTGCATGACTTCCTTTAAACTAACCAAAAATAGTTTAGAAACAGGTATGGTTCAACAAAGCAATGTAGTATAGAATACAGCAGTAAATGGCAGATATTGTAACATTGTGTTTAGTGCTTAACTAATGATGTTTGGAAGTTAAAGGGATAATTCACACAAATATTAAAATTCTGTCATCATTTACTCACCCTCACGTTGCTCTAAACTTGTATGAATTTATTTCTTCTGCTGAACACAAAAGATGTTTTGAATAATGTCGGTAACTACACAGTTTGGGTCTCATTGACTTCCATAGTAGTAGTGTTCAGCAGAAGACAGAAATTCACAGGTTTAGAACAACTACTTGAGGGTGAGTAAATGATGACAGAATTAAAATGTTTGGGTGAACTATCCCTTAAAAATATCAGTTAATTGTTTGAAGTTAAAAACAGTTAGTAGAAGCATGAGAGCTTTTATAAAGTTTGGAAACTTTTTTGTGGCTACTTAAATGGTATTTACAAAAAATAAATAACCGTAGATGCATGCAAAAAAAAAAAAAAAGAAGTGCAACTTTTTGTTCAAAATATTTGGGTGTCAATCACCCAAATTAGGTGGTGACAATGATGAAATAACATTCATATTTAAAAAGATCTACGAGAAAACATCATTAATCCCACATTTTATAACTATTTGCGCCTGTGTCAAACTACCTTTTATGAAGGTCCTCAATTTCTTCTTCGTCGTCGATATCGATAATTCCTGGTCCCACGTCCTGCAATTCCCCCATCTCTGGCTCTGCCCCCTCATATTTCCCTTTCACAGCACGATCCATGTTGATAATCGAAATATGTTGGTGTTGTTTTAAAGTAATAATCGGTCTTGGCTAGTACAGCTTCGTGTTGGGATCATGTCTCGTTGGGAGCAGTTCGTCTTACTCAGCGGCTGCTGTAAATAGATTACAAATATTCCTGTGCTCAAAGCTGCGCACTTGGAAAACAGTCACCGTTGTCCCCGCTCTTTGAAGCCAGAGTTATGGTTATTCTCCAATACATTTCATTTCCTTTGTCAACTTCAAGCAGTAGCACATTCAGCATGTCCAAAACAGTGAAGCTTGCATGAAACTACAGTGGCGGTGTCCCCTGTAATATGACACGCAGAGAACACCGCCATGTCCATGAGGGACAGGAGTGGAGGACTCAGGCCTCCGTAGTGTCAGTTTCCTTTGGCTGAGCTATTTTTACTTTCTAACCCCCCAAGCACCCGTATCAACGTTCTTAAACTCATATCATGCAATGAATCGAGCATAACAAACCATTAATGGATAAATCACAGCATCACATTTACATGCGGTTGAAATGTTACTGTGAGCTGAGCTGCTCCACACGGAAACTTCCAGTTCAAAAGTATACTCAATTGACCAATACAATTCTCTAAACATACTAAATATGTTTTTTGATTTTGTCATAAAAAGAAGTTACTTTAAAATAGGAAATGTAGAGGTTTACCAGTTCTAAATACAATTGCTTTCTCATTTCTTTATGAATAACAATAGCAAAAGAGAGAAATCGAAGAACACTAAATTAGAGACAGAAGGAAAAATACAATATCATAGTGAATTTTTAATTATTTAAATACAATTTTAAAAGACTGTACATATACAACTATACAAACAGAACATAGACGGAACATAAACAAGAAACCCATTACTGTAAAGGTTCGGGTAAACGTAATCATTAGCCAGAAACTTTTTTTTTTTTTTTTTTTTACAATTTGGGGGTTTTGATGAAAACAAAGATCAGAAAGACAGAACAGTTGTGCATAAAGCAAGATTTTAAACAATTTTCTTTCTGAAAAAAAAAAAATGGTTATATTGGCTAATAAACCAAAAATTGCTCACAAAATAAACGTTTTGCAACAGTAAATTTATTTAATGAATATTAACTGTATTCCACATGGGAAAAAGATATTGCTCAGTCTCTGATGTTACATGACATGTACATCTCAAACATAGACACTGATGCTCAGGGTCGGTCTGATAAAATCCCCATCAGCTTGTTGGATTTGGCTCAACACATTCCAAAAGGTTCAGTATATCCAAAAGCCCTTGTAAAAGAGTAAAGCATTTCTTTTCACAATGTCAAGATGGTATTTGGGGATTCCAGGTTTAATCCATTCTCTATGTTCATTCTTACTTATCTGGGGGCAGCCTAAAGTCTTGCTATGTTTTTGGTCTTGTGTTTTTGAGGGGCAGGATGGAGTTGAGATCTTTTCTCAGCCTCAGAACCTGGTAGGACTGTAAAAATGATCAATAAAAAGAGCTTGCATTACCAAACATGAACTCAGTGCTGTTGCAAAAGGCCTTGTTCACAAATAAGATTGGAAAAAATATTTCTGCAAATGTACACATTCCGGTTCATTATTTCCCCATTCCTCAAGACATCTTTTGCTTTCTTAAAACTAAACTTGCATTAAGGAGCATAAATGCATATACTACAAGAAGACTTTTGTTTTTCAGATTTCACTCTTTATAAAGCCTTTATAGAATTACATATGGCATTATACATGAAATAATATACCGTATAACACTGACATGCTTATTTATTTGGGACTTTACAGAGTTACCCAAACTTAGTTTATTATATGTATTAAAAATGTATTATATTTTAATATTAAACATATATTTATATTTTAATACTGACATAAGGAGGCTTACCTCTGTAAATTCTGCTTTAATGGCATCAAACTTAGCTTTCTCATGAACAGCTCTGGCAGTGTTTGTACGATCAAATGGCTCTGAAACAAAGTACAAATATTCATGTTCTTAGGGCTAAATAAACGTTTATATAGAGTTATTCTTTGAGTGTATGATGTACAAAGATTCTGAGAATGTGTACCTTCTACACAGACGAACTTCCCTCTCCATTCTTGGCTGCGGCTCTTGGGGAAAGTTTTTGCCTCACGCACAGAGATCACATGCTTATCCCATCTGTGGAAACATAACAATGAACCGTAAAGATATGCTTGTCACTGCATTCAGACTTGTTTATACAAAGAAGCACATGCACATATCAAGTATTATGAACATTAGAGCAGGCCATCTGGACCAGGGAAAGGCAGAGGTTCACCTGCTGTTGTCAATCTAGCAAAGTGACATGAAACAGGAACCTTGCAGGTGGCTTAGATTTAGGTTAGCTTTTGTTAGCGGCATTGGCTAAAAAACTTGCTATGTAAACTAGAAAAGAAATATTATGCATTTGATTGACAATTATTATACAATTGCACTAAAAATTCAAAGACAACAAAGTAAATCAGGTGGGATACAAAATGCGTGACCTAAAACTAGTTTTCACATGCGTTTAATAGCTTACTAGTGTAGATATTTTTAGAATGTTTTCTTGCTTTGCCCTAAATATAGGTTTGACTTGTGCTATGAAATCAGTAATCTTACTTACTTGAAGACAGTGGCATAATACTTCAGAAAACCCAAGAGCAAGTCTCCCAATGATGACTGGTTTTTAGACACAAAGGCCGGGATATTGCTTGGTCCACTCGGCACAAGATGAATGTCCATCTTAGGGTTGAAGCACTCCTGGAAGAAGTGGTTTCAGAAAGAATTTAAAAAGCAGGAAAAAAAAATGTATGCATAATTCATTCATTTATTAGTTTATTAGACCATTTGCTCACTGGATAATCCCTTTGAAGGCATGGAATGACAGGTTCAGGAAGAGCTAAAACAAAACAGAACAAAAACAGATAAGCATAATAAGAGAGCTTCTAAAATTGCAGATTTGGTACTTATAATAATAGTTTAGAGCATTAGATCTTAACAATCCCCCCCAAAAAAGACTTACTCTGAAGGTAGTGCAGGATCATAAGAACCAGTGTGTAGCTGCTCAGCGTTGCTTGGCTGGCATCATTGATGCAGTGGTGATTGGCCCATTTCTTTATTACAAGGATGATAGGGCGAACACGTTTTTCGACTGGAATAAATACAAAACCAGAAAACGTAAATATTTTCACAAAGATCTCAATTTAGCACAGAATTCTGAACTTACCATATGCATACGTCCGCAGTAAGAACGTGTTTCTGATTCCAACAGTGTTGTTGAAGTTCAAGTCAAACTCCACACCACTGTATGCAATAGAATTGCAGAAAGACTGTGGTTAGCTGTTGTATTGAACTTTTGTTTTCAGATAGCATTGTCTTTAATGAATTCCCAGCAAACAACAGAACCCGTTTGTCTGCTACATTTGGCTTTGTCATTCTTTCTATGTCGAGCGATACTGTTCAAAAGTGTGGATTAAGTAAGACTTTTTAAATGTTCCTCTTATGATCAATGCTGCATTTGTTTGATCAAAAATACAATAGAACAGTAAACCGGTTAACAAATATTACAACTTAAAATAACCGGTTTCAATTGAATTGCATTTAAAACATTTATTCAGTATCACATGATTATGGAAGCTGGTTTCCACCACAGAATAAAAAATGTATAAAGTAATTGCGACTTTTTTGATCTCACAATTTTAATCTCACTTTTGACTTTTTAATCTCAGAATCGCATGATATAAAGTCGCAATTGCGAGTTATAAGGTCAGAATTGCGTGATATAACTCTCGCAATTCTGAGTTTATATCTTGCAGTTTTGACTTAATGACACGCAATTCTGAGAAATAAAGTCAGAATTATCTTTTAAAAAGTTTTATTCTGTGGCGGAAACAAGCTTCCATACATGATCCATCAGAAATCATTCTAATACGCTGATTTGGTGCTCAAGAAACATTTCTGATTATTATCAATGTTTTATGTTTGTGCTTAATCTGCTTAATTTTGTTTTTGTTGGCATTTTCAGTATTATTTGATAAATAAAACGTTTAAAAGAACAGCATTTATCTGAAAAAGAAACCTTTTGTAAATATAAAAGTTTTTACGGTCACTTTTTATCCATTTAACACATCCTTGCTAAATAAAATTATACATTTCTTTAAAAAAATATTGTTTAAACGGTAATGTACAAGACACAAAAGTTTAAAGGACTTACCTGACTCTGTCCCTGAACTTTAGAATGGGCACTTTGGCCCTGATGAGCAGAGGCCTATCAATGTAAGCTGTGAAACAGAAATCATTGCCATATTAGTGAACGTAACAAAGCCATTGTGAATAGAACATGAAACTACTGTAGACAAATTCATGGCAAAACACTTACACAGCTTGTAAAACAATTTCCTCACAAGACTAAGAACATATACTGCATCTGTTCTGCTGTTTTCCTACGGAGGAGTGTGAAGAGAGTTAAATCCAAGACAGTAAAGCCCGAACAATTATTATAGAAACTATTTGGACAGAACGCAAACACAAAGCATTCGTCCTCTAGAAAACACTTACCATTCCATCTTCAAAGACAAGACAAAGATCAGCATCACTGGTGCGACTACCAAAGCCATTTAGAGATGACCCGCCCAAGAAGACTCGTGCACCTATACCAAAAGTAGAGAAGAGACTGAGATGGAGAACAATTTCATGAAGGACGCATCTAACACCTATGGCTAGAGAAGATCCCAATCATAATTTATGAAAAAAATTGTGTAATGTACCTGGGAAGATTGTCCGGATATCCCTCTGCAACAATGCTCGACAATTTTCCTTCTTCTCCAGATCATCACTCTGTTGCTCACAAGCTTGAAACAGGTCGAGAATCTGCTGACTTAGCTGTGGGCAAAGAACAATAAATATATGTACTTGTGAAAAAAAATGTACATCTCTAGTCAACACTCTGCCTCAAATAAAGAGAATATTACTAAACTCTTCAAAATAAAGGTTCCAAAAGATGCCATTGAAGAACCTGGGTTTCCAAAAGAACCTTTCAGTCAACAGTTCTTATTTTTGAAGAGAACATTTTAATAATCTAAAGAACTCTTTTCCCTATTATGAACATTTTGTGCAATTGAAAGGTTTCCTGGATGATAAAGGATCTTGGAACCATTAATGCCAATAAAGAAGACCTGGAGTTTAAGAGTGTAAGTCCGAATTTATGGCTTTTATCTGTATATTTACCTTATCATTAACTGAAGATGGGTTTATGGTGCTCTGATGGGATCCCTCTCTCAAAGATGGCACACAGCCTCCTGGTTTAGAGGTGGGAGATGAGTATGCGGGGACACTGATATTAGAATTACAAGCGTCTCTGCCCATCACTGGTCCAGCCACCGGTTGGGAGGCAAAGTTGGCATTTCTGGCAGGCTGATTGCAAGGACCCGGAGAACTGAATCGCTGTTTCTTCAGGTCATACTGACTGTGATTTTGTCTCCTGGCACAGTAAAAGACATGCTGCTTATTAGGCAGAGAATTTAAAACATCCCATTGATTTAAATACAGATGAGCGACAAGAATTTCCAGTGGTTTGTGGTCACGCTGCTCACTTTCTTTTGCTTCCTGTTACTCTGTTTGGACTGCAGTGGACATCCGGCAGTACCACTGGGGTCCGTTGGAAAGTTGGAATAAAATGAGGAACATTCATTGGTGGACCACTGAAGCTAAGGTGATAGACACAGAATTAATTTGAATGAATTCATAGAATATATCAAGAATTTTAAACACACAACCAATGTCATTTTACTGATCACTAACTTTGTTACATTTAGATGGCCTTCAGATCTCCGTTGCTGAGTGTGAGGTAGAATGTGCTGGAATAAATGTTCAGATTGCCCATCTTTATGGGAGAAGACGTAAGCTCTAGGGAACATCCTCCTCCTCAGCCCGAGCAAACATCTAAGGTTACTGCTTGCACTTTCACAAAAACTATCTAAACAAATAAACAGATGTCTGAAAACAGATTGTATTATATTTGTTATTTTAACCATTGTATCTGTTATTATAAATGTTACAATGTTCATTGTAAAGTGAACGACACCCAAACAAATTACAGTGGGAAATCACTTATATATGGCGCGTGATCAAATTAAGTAACAAAAAAATAATAATAATTAAAATCACGCAACTAAGTTAGCCGACGAGCGCTAACTTAGCAATAATAGCAATTTGCTAGCTTAGAATATCTGTTTAAGACCATAGACCAACTGTAAAATATTTATAATAACTTCATTATTTTTCTATGTAATAATAGCCGAAGAAACTCACCAGTGTGGAAGGCAGATTTAGTAAGAGAGAAAAGAACAAGCGTGTATAAAAATATCAAAACACCCAATCCTCTGTTTCCGGGTTATTGCGCACGCCGCACGCGAGCCTGTGTTTTCAAAATAAAAGTCCCGTGCAATCCCAGCAATATTTGGGATGGGAGAAAAAACACTAAAATATAATTAATGAGATAATTTATGTTTAAAAAAGAAAATATTATGTTTTACCGTGAGGTTAATTTGTAAGTGAACACTGATGGCTAATTGCCATTGGTTTCCTTCCTTTCCTTCCTTGGCCTGTGGTAAACATTACTTGAACATTGCTTCTACAGCATAAATTACAGAGCTCATTTCTC
Source organism: Pimephales promelas (assembly GCF_988280905.1). Classification (NCBI taxonomy): domain Eukaryota; kingdom Metazoa; phylum Chordata; class Actinopteri; order Cypriniformes; family Leuciscidae; genus Pimephales; species Pimephales promelas. The sequence continues at coordinate 20,251,071 of NC_142772.1, forward strand.
AAAGTTCAAAATTTGCCAATTTATTTCCCTGCTTTTTTTCTTTCTTATTATTGCTGTAGGCTATATTTTTTAAACTTACTTTCTTTATAGCAATTACACTACAGTAGTTGCTCTGTTTGAAAAGCATATTATAAACTCATTATTGCCGTTGTGACAAATATTTTCCTATTTATGTATAATTATATATTTTCCCACATTTATTTATTTATATATTTATTTATTCATTTATTAATTTCCACTTCTATTTATTTTCACTTTTATTTATGTATAAATGCATTTACGTCTACATTTATTTATTTATTTATAAATGAATTTATTTATACATGTATATATTTATTGATTTATTGCTCTGTATGCTAATGAGGGGGGCATGTTTTATTTCAGACATAGCAATCGAGCTCAGAGTGGCAGTGCTGAAGCTTTGAGGCCACAGTGACACCTTGTGGTGAGACCAAACACTAAGCAAAAGATTTGTGATATAAGATTTTGTCCATATTTCAAGCCTCAAAGTAATTTATTTCCTGTGACACCTGTAAAGGCACATCTACAAACCTCTTGCGTAGTGTTTGGTCTCACCACAAGGTGTCACTGTGGCCTCAAAGCTTCAGCACTGCCACTATGTCTGCTATGTCTGAGGTAAAACACGCCCCCCTCATTAGCATAGAGAGCAATATATAAATAAATGAATAAATAAATTTAAAAAATAAATACATTTCTAAATAAATAAATGTAGACATAAATGCATTTATACATGAATAAAAGTGAAAATAAATAAAAGTGGAAATAAATGAATGCATAAATAAATAAATGTGGGAAAATGTATAAGTATACATAGAAGAATAAATAGTAATTTATTTATTAATTTATTTGTTTTACATGTATTTATTTATTCATTCATTCATTTTTAGTTAGGTTGGGCCTCCATATCCCAGTGCTGTTAGAATATGTAGCATTGGCGGTTTTCACTGTGTTCAATGTTCACAGTGTTTTACGCTCCACTGTGCTCTTTGTTTACCACATTCCATTTTTAACTGAATTCTTTGTTCACTGTGTTCCAGACTATGCAAGTGGAAATGAAAGTAGAGTGGATTTGCCTGAAGTGAAGAGAGGGTTTTCTGAAAGTTGGGACATTTTTCTCTGCTACTCTCAAACTGAGTGGGTTTCTGCAGAGAAGATAGCCTACAAAGCTAACATCCACATTTTTTCTTTGAAACACAGATATTACCTCTTGCTTTGTGAACTGTTGTTTAAAAGCAACATTACAATGCTGTTGTATATCAGCAGGACTGTGTTCACCCTATGGCCCACTGCCTATGGCTGCGATAATTCATGTAACACAGCTCATTTGCTAGTTTTGTTATTGACAAGAAGTGAGGAAGACAGAGAGGAAAAGACAGATGCCCAGAATCAAGAACACCAGATAATTCATTTCTTCATTTCTCATAAGATGTGTTGATATTTTAAAGGGTTCCCCCAAAATGAAAACACTGTCATCATTTACTCACCCTCATGTAGTTCCAGGCCTGTATACATTTCTTTCTTCTGCTGAACACAAAAGAAGATATTTTAAATAATGTTGGTAACCAAACAGTTGATGGGCCCTTGACCTCCGTCTACAAAATCAGGAAGTGCTGTCAACGGGCTATATGCACGCATAAGTTCCGCATCTGACGCAAGGATGCTCGTCCATTTCCGGTTGTGGAGATTACAGCGGAGGAGAACCGAGGAAAACGGGATTATGGCAGAGTCTTCAAAATTTACTGTCCTCCAGTCTTTGAAACGAAACGTACACGAAGATGTAATTTTATGTTTATTTAATATAATTTTAAAAAGAAGCATAAGGGGTGTCTGTTTTATCTGTTTTTGTGACTAACGTTTCTTTAGTATAACCGTGGAGTATGAAATTCAATATAAATTCTCGGTATTGCATTGGACTCTATGATCGGCGGAAGTTATCGAGCATCCTTAATCCTTCACCGGAAATACCGCCGTGCATAGAGCCCATTGATGATAGAAGTTTCAATTTTTGGGTGAACCATCCCTTTAAGAGATTTTTAAAAACAAATATTAAAAACCAGTGATTTAATTTTATTTACATTTCAATTCAATTACGACAAGGAAATAGGCTAATTAACGTGAATCATGATGGTTGCCTTAAAATCCTAAGATGAAAAAGTGGCAAGTGTTTTTTAATGGGAGGAGAGCGTGCCAGGGGGCGTTGTTGTGGGATATTGTGTGGTATGTGTTATGACCATCGACTGACAGCAGATTCATCTTTGGAGACTCACACACGCCCACTGAGAGAGAGGCAGCGGCTCTTTATTCACCCCAGCGCCACCGTTACCTCGCGCTCTTCAAAAACACTTACCGCAGAGACGCGAGGTGAGCTCGTCGTTTTGCAAACTAGCTAAAATTGGGCAGTATTGGTGGGCTATTCGCAGTGGGATTCGTTTAGTGCATCTGACAGCCTACATACAGAGCGCGTAATGAGAGACGCAGAATGCCGCTGCTCATAATGTGACTGACCGCGCGCGCCGCATCCAAAGCTTCTACATTCAGCCAGAAGAAGGAACTCGGTGATCAACAAAACGCATCTCGTCTCAGGAGGGAAAACACATCAACATGGGGTAAGTTGCTTGTAAATAGCACAAATCGCATCTCGTCTCGGGAGGGAAAAACATCAACATGGGGTAAGTTGCATGTAAATAGCAAAACGCATAGGCTACTGTAGGAATTGGCAGCGCAGAGCCTGACGGTTTTACCACCGGTCTTATGAGGACAGGGCAGTTAGTCATGTTCATGAACGCCTTAAGTGTGCTTAATAGTGTGCATGAAAATTTGTACTGAATTATAATGCTTAATATATTTCTGTGCGTTATGTGATAATATACAGTTTTTTTTAAAACCCACAGACAAACACACACACTATTATGTGAGTGTGTAGGCTACACTCATATTTTGCGAACACTTTAAATTAATCGTTTATTCTTCATTCACTGGGTCGACCATTTTTGACCACTGAGACCACAGTCTGTTGGTTAGCTGCGTGTATTATTTTTAGGCAAATGATAACAAGAATACTCTGAATGAGAATGAACATTGGCTAATTTCATATACTGATGTGCTGCAGTGCCAAAGGCCTTTAATCTCGTCATGCTTATGTAATCTACATTTCAGCAGAGCACCGCTGCATGGCACAGCCTCATCAATAAAATTTTGGAGCCAACATTGGCAATGGCATCTGATATATCTGTACATGCTAGTGGAATTTCCAAAGCTCAGCTGGAGATTGATCTGAAATATAGATTTTAAATAAAGGTGACCCTATGCATGGCTATTCAGTCTTAAATGGTCTTCTGCTTACAGTTTGTTCTGGTCTACATGACCCAATATCTTCACCATTGGTATTATTTAGAATCTCAAAATTTGTCCCTGGGTTGTCTTTGATATCAATGTCTGCAAGTGATCATCTTTTCATTTGAAATGGATGGATCTTTTCCATATACTAATGTATTTATGTTTTAACTTGAATTGCTTTAAGTTCCCTCTTCTTCATTCTTAATTAAATTATAACCGTTGAAAGATTCAAGGGCTGTTCTGGGAGTATATTACTCTGGAGAAAACCATTCCTACTTCCTACTCAATTCAGTGGCACACAATTCAATTTATTACATGCTATAAAGTGTTTGGCTGTTAAGCAGTTTGCTAACATTACCAAACAGCCGTTGTTAAGGCAGTAGTGGGAGTAATAGGCCTTCTCAACATTTTCCTCATAATGTGATTTCTCAAGTCTGCATTGTTGCAAAATGAAAAGTGATCCAATTGGCTTATTTTGCTTATTAGGATGGATGAATGGTATGATTGCACTTTTTCAAAGTCAAGCTTGACCACGCTAACCAGGTTATGTAACTAACAAAATAGCTTCTTATCCATGTATGTCCACTTCCTGTGCATGCTGTTTGAAGTGTGGCAGAAGTTATTGTTGCTCTATTATTTGGTCAGAAAGACAGATGTTGAAAATGAAAATGACTGTTAGCTCTGTTTGGAGGTGGGTTGTTGACGGTGGGTGGTGTGAGATCAACACCATTTATGTTAATACAGAGCTGTCTGCTTTTGATTCCTTATATAATTGACCATATCACATTTAACATCGGACAGTCTTGGCTTCAAGATACTTTTGACTGTTGAATCCAATGGATTCTACAATCTGTCTGTTCAAAATAGTTTAATAATGGCTTGTAATATTCACATTTTCTCAGATTGCTCTTAGGGTTTGTGTTTTCATAAACATTTTGTATAAAATCTAGTTTTCATTTTCCTTTTCTAAATTCAGGCTGTTCCCCCATCCTATGTTTTCTGCGTGGGAGGTTGACATTCAACCATGAATTGATGAAACAACCAAACAAGATATGAAAATCGTTACGTTTATTCTGTTTGGCTACTGAGGGAAAAAAACACAACATGCTGGAATTGTTTTTTTTCCCCACATTTTCTTTCATATAGTGTGACAGTTTGTACACTGCTCAAATACATAAAAATACTTTTTTTAATACAAGACACAACACATTTTCATTTCATTACTGCATGGAAATGAGGAAGCTATTATAAAGTACATTATATAATTTATGCATTGCACATTTTGTTTTAGCAACACGGAATGCTATTACAATTTAAACATTTTTTTATTTCATTTGATATATATATATATATATATATATATATATGTGTGTGTGTGTGTGTGTATGTGTGTAAAGGTGTGTGTGTGTGCGCGCACATATTTATACTGTAAAAAACGATCGTGATTTTAACAGTAAAAGACTGTGACCGTAAAACCTCTGTGCAAAACTGTTAATTGGTTAACAGAAAGTTTTCGTACTATATATGATAAATAACTGTGATATATTTTTACTGTAAAATACCATTAAATTTACAGTTTTTGAAAGTGAAAAAGAGCAACTCATTGTATAATTTACAGTGAATAACGTAAATTGACATTCCCACAATTGTGTGACACTTCACATTTTATGAATTTTTGTTTATGTACTATGGTTCCTCATAGTTTTCTATTTTTTTTTCTAATCAGTTATGTACATTAGGGTTTTATGTTACATTTAATCTAGTTAAATTAATGTTTATTGCATTTTTTGTGTTACCATGATTGTGTTTAATACTATTTAATACTAATATGATAGTGTATTACTATGTTACAAAACAGATATCATTTTTTTTTAAATGTTGGTAAATCAACATTTTATCAGATAATGAAATATGGTTTATTACTGTAAATTGTAAGTTTTTAAGTCTGTAAAACCATTAATGTTCCTACTGTATTTTAACGGTAAAGTTCTGGCAACCACAGCTGCCATTTACAGTATATATATATATATATATATATATATATATATATATATATATATATATATATATATATATATACATATATATATATATATATATATATATATATATATATATATATATATATATATATATATGAAGAGTTCAGATGCAAAAGCCTCTAAATGCCATTTGAAATTTTCTTCTTGAATGATGATTTTTATCAAGCTTGTATATTTAAGTTCAGTGAGTTCACTTAAATGGCAATGATAATTACCTATGAATTGTTATTTAAGTGAAATTACTGAACTTAAATATACAAGTTTGATAAAAATCATCATTCAAGAAGAAAATTTCAAATGGCATTTAGAGGCTTTTGCATCTGAACTCTTCATATATATATATATATATATATATATATATATATATATATATGAAGAGTAATATATATGCGTTTGCCACACCATAATTATAACAACAATATGAGAACATGTATTATAGAAAATGGAACCTAAAACACGTACATAAGCAAATACATTTGAACCATATTCAGAAATAAAATAGTCAACTGCAATAATGTAGCAATATGCTCCAGTCCATTTACAGTTTCATTATTTCCCTAAGGGTGCCTTTAATGCAGTTCTTCATAAGTTTGAGTGAGAATAACTTAGAAAAAGTATTTGTGGGTTATATACAACAAACAAATTCGGATGGAAATGTCCCAAGAAGCTCGGCTAATGGATTGCATTGAGAATATAAACATTTTAAGGTACTACAGTTTAAATGGTTATGACCCTATAGAAGCATGTGATGTCATGTGAAGCACCCGTGTATGGTGAATGCAACTGCATTTTAATAGAATTTAAATGCTAATTATGCAACAAGCCTTTGATGCTCTTCAGAGATCTTCCGCCTCCACGGTGCAGCGTAAGCACTTCTCCGTACTCCGTATTTCTCTCTCTCCTTCGCCTCACTTAAGCTATCCCTAGGCTGCTCCTCTTCCTTCTCTTTTCCTTCCTTTTCCTTCTCAAATTCTCTCATTCCTGCACATCAACCCAGCAGCAGCTGATTAGAAGCACGCTAATGTAATTGTATATGGTGATTGATTATCCTGGGAATAGGAGCAACAAACCGTCTGTGTTTGTTATATTTCCCCCTTTCCCCCATTATACTTCCCGCTTCTGATCCTATGTTTTTAATAAGATGGGTAAAATATTAAATTGGGATTGAATTGGATTTTTTCCCAGGATTTGAAGGGTGTTATCTGTGGAATTGGGTCAGAGGAGTGTAGGGTATGGGAATGCCATGGAAAAGCTCCATCTGCCGATTACTGCGCATACAGTAGTGGGGACATATGCCCTTTGACATTGATTTGAGGCCAGTTGCTTTTGGAGTAGTATGTTGGGGATGGGTCAATGAGCAGGCTATACTAGTGGGCTTCCCTCTGTTTTTGGATTTGGCTTTTGAAGCAAAGCATCTCTTTACCTGAAACTTGAAGGGTATTAGTGAACTTCCCATATAGGCCAACCCTCCTAGCCCAATCACACCTGATCTATGTATCCAGAGATAAAGCTGGGATTGTCAATAATTTTGAGCCTGATGTAATTGTTAGTTGTTTCTATAATGATCTTTTGAATACTGTTTGTCCAATAACACTTTACAATGAGGTTCTGTACTTTAATACCGTGTTGTTAACCCGGTGTGATTGGAGCGTTAGTGCATCACATGATCAACTGCTAAATTCAAACGTGCTTTTGAGCTTTGGTGTCACATGACAAGCATGATGCGTCAGTGAAAATAATGGTCGCCTTAAAGGGGTGATGAACTGAGAAATCAAATTTTCCTTGAGCTTTTGACATCTAAGAGGTCATCATTTTATAAGAATATCCTCTAAGTTTCAGAACTGAAAACGTCCTTGTTAGTCAAATAAAAGCTTTTATTGACACCAGCCTCAGCAAACGACTCGTTTTTCAAAGTGGGGAACTACGACGTCAAAGAGGATAAAACACCACCCCCGCAGAAGAAGATCAACGCCTACTTCAACACGGCCGGTTTAGCCCCGCCCACCGATTCGGCATTACACGCATAGCTAAATATCAGAGGCCTACCTCGTGATGACAAACCAGATCGAGCTACTGAGCACTGAGTACTGTTACAACATTGGACGTTTTCAAAACAATTTCCCCCACATGCACCGACGAGTGAGTTGAAACTCATTATAATATGAAAAACTGTTATCCACTCACAGCAGAGGGCATTTACTTCCAAGTCTTCAGTGCGAGACGGCCATAAAAACCGAGCGTTTTTGAGCTAGGCTCAAAACTAGGGTAGAAAATAGCATATTACTTATTCATTTTGATGTTTTTGAATGTAAAAACTAAACGAACGTGAAAAAAAGGTGACCTCAGACAACAATATAATTAAAATTTAAAAAGCCAGTTCATGACCCCTTTAATAGACTCACGCTGGGGGGTCAGATAAAATATTTTAAACTTGCAGTAGCTAACACGAAATCACCATGAATCACAGAACTTAAATATTGGTCTAATGTTAAGTTCTACTTGTCTGGATAAATTATAAATGATGAATTAACAATAGTGCATGAATTCATTAGTAATGATTTTTTTGTTTCCAAGATTCCACTTTTTTTCTATTATTTTCTTTTTTTTTCTATTATTGTGCATGTGCTTCATTTAAGAAACTGTTAATGTTAAATCAAAATGTTATAACTGGACCTCAGACTTCTGTCTGGTGACATATGTAGGACTTCTCCAATCAGTTAGCCTGTTTAAAGCTCATGTTTATCTGTCTCCGCCCTTGACTACAACGCCCACATCTCAAAATCCAATCAACAACCAAACGTATAGAACCAGGTACCCGTCCTACATGCGAATGTAAGTCAAAACAGAAGAAAAGATCTGTCATTACTGTTATTCCATTGTGACTTTTTAACTAAGCATAAGCCAAAGCAGGTACACTAATGATATTAGACCTCTATCTCTATGGTTAAAACATAAAACTCTATGCAAGTTACTTGCGCTGTTGTTGTTTTTTGTATTTTTTTTTACTTAGCTACTGCTTAAAATGATTCTGAAATCTATCACTAAAACAAATCAACATTGTAAACTTTAGTAAATGAGGGTGTGAAAAAAACACTTTGAACACTTTTTCTTTTTATGTACTCTCTCAATAATGGAAATGTATTAATGTTTACCTGAAAATGTAAACTGATTTTAATAAATGCTGTAAAAAATGTTCATTTTTAGTTTATTATACCTCATGATTTGAACCTTAGTGAGAATTTCTGCCATGTGAATGCTAATTGCTGAGGAATTGCTGATGACATGTATGTATCACTTTGAATGAGGATAAATCTGTAATTGTGTTTAGAAGAATGAGAAAGTTCAGAGTGAGGCAGCTCATCTGACTCCAGCTCCGGGTTTCTTTTGTTCTCTTTAGCAATGATTGCCTATTATTCTAGACTAGAGTGATTATTCCTTCCTGCTTGTGGTCCACATTCTTTTCTGTTTTTTTGTTGCCCAAAGTGATGATAACGTTCACAAAACTGACCTTCGCTTTTCTCTGTGCATGGCCTCCAAGGTGATTAATTGCTTAAAGGGATAGTCCACCCAAAAATGAAAATTGTCATCATTTACTGCCCCTCACGTTGTTTCAAACCTCCACTTCTATGACTTTGTTTCTTCTGTGAAACATAAAAGAAAGTCCCAGTGTTGTTTTTGTTCATAAAATGAAAATCAATAGCGTCCAGTGTTGTTTTCGACCCTTTCATTGTATGGACAAAATCTTTTGAAAACTTGTTTGAAAAGTTAATGATGACACGATTTTGATTTTTGTGTAAACTATCAAACTATCAAACCTTGAAATGTAGCATTGAAGAACTTGGCTGGGATGTTTATGAAATTCCACCCGTGCTCTTAGACTAAAAGTAATGCACATTAGTTGATCTATTAATTACATTACCTTTGTCAATGTGTGATAATCAAATTTAGCTAGGGTGTCTAGGAAAAGAGCCCTGCTACTTCCAACTTCCAACAGCAAAGATCAGGTCAGTAGGGGTGGGACTGCGCAGATTACTGCGACCCTGACTATATTTAGTGTCCGTCCCACACTGCCCCAGCCAAACAGCTGGCATTTCCATATCAGCAGGGCGTTGAATGGTCGCCTTGCACTGTTAGCAGGGCACCAATGTGTCTGACTGCTTAGGTAAGACCCAGGTTTCTACCTGGGTGCAAGCAGTGGTGATCAGCAGCAAGATGGAGGCTGAAGAAATGGTGATCCGTCTACCGGGACGTTCCAGCGCGCCTGGTGGAATTGGAGAGACAACGGTGCTCAGGCACAAAGAAGTTCACCACTTTTTTTTCCTACCTTTCAGGGAACAGCCCATCTACAGCACCCGGGCACACGTCTTCCAGATAGACCCCAGCACTAAGAAGAACTGGATGCCCACCAGCAAACATGCGGTCACTGTTTCTTACTTCTATGACAGTACCAGGAACGTGTACAGGATCATCAGCTTGGATGGATCAAAGGTAACGCATGTTTTTTTTTTTTACTGATGTGGATTCATGTTCATTGGTATACTGCAGGAAAGCATCCGTTGTGATTGTTGGGAAATAGGTCCTATAATATTATGTTCTTCTGGATTGTCTTTGGTTCAGGAAAAGCATCAAAAACATAATGCGTGTTTGATGCATTCGGTTGAATTAGCAGCAGATTTGAGTGTGCTGAGGACCGATCTGCTAGAGATTCCTATCAAACATATTCTCCAGGTTAGAAGTGGATTATTTCGCTCTCCCTGTGGAGAGCAGCATGCACTTGAATTGGTTACTGCTGTGCAACCTTACACAGTGGATGTAATGGCCCAATATTTCAGGACACATCAATAGACAGTGGAAGCGACTCTACGTCCGCTATAGTTATTCCATCTATCTTAACCTTGGCTATTACTTTAAGGCTTTTATAGTTTCACCCATTTATTTTAATGCAGATGGTGTAGTTGTTCACAATACTTCAGAAAGGACCACTGCAGACCACAAGTCTCCACCTTCCTCCTGTGGTTTTGTATGTCAAATACAAACTCAATTAGCCTATAAATCAAAAGTATATAGCTTCTGCAAGAGTGGACACACTGCTTTCAAAAACATTATATGAACATTGTATGGAGTGTTTCATTTGCAGTCATAACCCTGTCTCGACGGTTCCTCGACTTTAGCAGAGGATTTTAAAATAGCTCCCGCAGTATGTCTGAATGTGCTTGTGAGTTGGGATGCTCAGCCCTCCCCTTAGCTTTTGGTTTCAGAGACAGAAATAACATGTGAGCCAATGCACTTTGCACTGTGACTGTTGACACCTACACAAGCACACACTGTTTGTTCAGCAGTTAATCCTGTTTGATCCATGTTGAGTTTTGGGTAGACCTTAAACATACCATAGGGTCAACGACAATTTTTTAGGCAGATCTATTAATTTATTCAAAAAATATTAATTAAATATGAATATTATTCTATAAATATAAAACTTGAATACACCTCTTCTATGACGAACATAATGTTATATTATGTTTTGGGGCACGCAAAGTAAAAAAAAAATAATGACTCAATAAAATAATGAAATTGAGAGGACCCCTGTAAACCATTATGATGTGTCAAGGTTTGTTAGTCCTAAAATTTGGCTTTTATGACAATCGAGTTGTGAAATGTCTCGTGGTTGTACTCAGAAATGTAACGATATTTATGAATTAATAATTCGTATTTAGTAATTAATTTACTTTTTTTAAATAAATGAATGGGAACACCGATTCAAGTTTACAATAAGGTTTCATTAGTTAAAAGGATAGTTCACTTTGAAATTAATTTTTGATATGTTTTAGCTTACCTCAAGGGCATCCAAGATGTAGGTGTCTTTGTTTCCACAGTATTTTCAATTTTGACATTTTTCAGTCAAACCGTTGTCTATCAGTCATACACTGGAGGCTAAGGGGGTCCAAAAGCATGCACAGAGAAGTCCAAATTAAACATGATTTAATGACTCGTAAATGTAAGTACACATTGATGGCCTAAGACACGAAACGAGCGGTTTGTGTGAGAAATCGAACAGTATTTATATCGTTTTTACCTCGTGTAATCACAGTGATCTGAATCAGTTGTTCAATGTCCAACTGAATCTAACTGAATCAGTTCAATGTTACGCCGGAAGTGATCGCTTGCTTGTGACGTCACTCTATATTTACACGGAGATTTCGGAAGTTTTACCTTTTACTAAACATATTTAGATATACCAAAATCGTCTTCCATTGCTGTTTCCCGTATATCTAAATATGTTTAGTGAACGGTAAAACTTCCGAAATCTCTGTATAAACAAAGAGTGACGTAGGCGCGCAAGCGATCACTTCCGGCACATGCGCAGACCGAAGCGCCCGTGCCGTCAGATCATTTTGTCATGGCTATGATTACAAGAGGTAAAACGATATAAATACTGTTTGTTTTCTCACACAAACCTCTTGTTTCGTGTCTTAGGCCATCAATGTGTACTTACATGTACGAGTCATTAAATCATGTTTAATTTTGACTTCTCTGTGCTGCTCTTTGAGGTGAACCGATTGAGGACCCCCTTCACCTCCAGTGTATTACTGACAGACACGAACGGTTTGACCAAAAAATGTCAAAATTGAAAATACTGTGGAAACAAAGACACCTACATCTTGGATATCCTTGAGGTAAGCTAAAACATATCAAAAATTAATTTCAAAGTGAACTATCCCTTTAACTACATTAGTACTTATAGGCCCTCTTCAGTAGTTAATGTTAATTTCAACATTTATTAACACATTATTAAAATCAAAAGTTTTATTTGTTAAAAGATGAACAAAAACATCAATAAATGTATTGCTCATGGTTAGTTCATGTTAGTTAATACATTAACTAATGTTAACAAATGAAACCTTATTGTAAAGTGTTACGAAAGGAATTAGTAAAACATATTTAAAAATAAAAATATATTTTAAACCTTTTTGAAAATTATTATTTCAAGATGTCTACACACACACACACACATATTCAAGGTGTAAGGAAAATGTGTTATTTCTTTTTACTTGATGGTTATATCACATGACATTTTTGATTATTTGCATATGTTTCATTTGCCATCTATGACACCTTTTAAATATTGATTTAGGTAACTATCAACACTAGCAAAAACAAGTACCATGGTAATTCCAGGATATTGTTTTAATTACTTTGGAATATCGTCTAAATACCAAGGTACATGCAAATGCTTACCATTTAGTACCTGATATGATCTCTGTCCCATGGCCAGGGTTGGGAAAGTTCACTTTCTACATGAACTAGTTCAAAGTTCAGTTCACACATTTTAAAATGAACTAGTTCAGTTCATTCATACTTCAAAAAATCAACTAGTTCATTCATAGTTCTTTTTTTCCATATGTTTCCATAACCATAACAAACCACAGACAACAAATTATTTTATCGACAGCCAAAGTTTGCACAGAAATGTACGATTTTTCCCATCCTCACCGACCTCGCCGTTTAAATGGTCATACGACGTCTCCTCGCTCGCTGCTTTGTCGCCAGCGGCCGCGGTGCAACACTGGTGTCTTGTGTTGCCTGATTGGGTGTTTTTTCGCTACATATTAAGGCTCTATAGAAATCTGGCACCCTATTGTACGAAGCTAAACTGAGAGAGCGTGCGTTCACAGTAACGTTCATCAGGCAGTAATACAGAACGTTCAGTTCACGTTGCCCAAAATATGAACGCGTTCATGAATCGTTCATTGAACGCGTTCAGGCACAACACTGCCCATGGCACTGCTGCCGTGCCTTTTGGTTTAGAAATTAGGTGGTGGTATTACAAAATACAGAGATCCACAGTTGCATTATTATGTCTTTAAATGTTACTGAACCTTATGAGACTGGGACAGGGAATGGGGTCAACACAGCAGCTGTAATTAGAGTCTGATCTTAAGTCGAGTCTGAGCCCTTCAGGGAATTTAAGTCATGCTTACAGTGGCTAAAGGTATTAGCAGGATGCTACATTGATTGAAGAGCTCATGTTAAGCCTGACATAATATTTAAGTTCTGACCATGCCTGTGTTTTGGTCCTCTACCCCTGCAATTTATACTGCCCTTTCTTCAACTGATTGTGGTCCTGTCACTCTGAATGACAGAGACTTGTCTCTTAAGCCTGGTCTTTATCTGAACCACCGTTGACCTATAATAGGCAAGCGAGAGCGAGCAGGAAGGTCTCTATTTGCGGAGTGCTATTCACATTATCTTGGATATAACTTCACTTGACGGTATCTGATCAAATGCAGTTTCCCTTTAGTTTGGACTCTTTGAGCCCTTTCCTCCTTACATTTTGCCAATTTATTAAAGTCACCAACCATGGTGTGAGGGCGGCATTACTGTTTTGGAGTTATTTGAATGTTTCATATAAATGAACAGGTTAAAAAATGATTGACTGATTAATAAAATCAGGTCCCTGTGCAACATTATTGCTTCATCATGGCAGCATATAAGAAGCCTAAATGTATTTATGTAAATTGTTGTGTAGATGTGGGAGGTATAGATTTAAACATTTAAATTTAGTAGGCCTAGATTCACAGACACTGCTTAGATTAAGCTATGACTATAGGCCTTAGTTAAAGGACATTTGCGTAGCTTTTATAAACGTGCCTTAAGTAATAATGAAATAATATATGACACTGACTTAGGCCTATTTTAGAACATGTCAGAGCAAGTTGCTTTCAGTTAAAACAGCTCAAACATGCATTTTAGTCTGGGACTAGTTTAAGCCTTGTCTGTGAAACTGGGCATTAGTCTACTTTTTGAATGTGTAACTATAGCGTAACTAAAAAGATTTTTTTTTTTTTTAACTCCTATATGGGACTTTTCACACTTGAAATAGTTAACCCTGGGCCATTCTAAACCCCTGGCAAATGGATTCCTGGGTTATCTTGCTTTTACACAATTTACCTGTGGTTAACTATTAACCCTTGCTAATCTTAAGCTGACATTTCCCACTCTATATTCCTAAACCCATGGGTTCGCCCATGGGATTTTTTTATTTGAATATTTGTGGTGCTCCAGTGTCATTAAAGGTGCCATCTGGAACTAAAAATCAAAAAATATTCCATATTCCATAACAGATGGGGGCAGTATACCTCCAGAAAATGTGTTGTGCCGCGGCCGCACGCACTCACGTCTTCAAACAACACAAGCGAGCGCTGTTTTGCTCTCTTTCTCCGCATATTATTCAAATCATTTGTCACGATAGTAAAAGGTCGGAAGACCGCAGTTTCACGCGGAGCATTTGGAGATTTTTAGAGATCAGAGACTCAATGAACAACATCTCAACACTAAATGATGAAGACCGACTCATAGACGCCTGTCTCAAAAACAAGCTGTTGCATTTCGACGATATGGGAAAATAAAAGCCTGCGGGATATTATTTTAAGTTTACGGTATTCCTTTTGTTCATATTACACTTTTATTGTTAGTTTGAATTAATTTGACAGACAGCATTCGCTGATGTTGATCAACCTAGCGCCATTCAAAGCTGCCAACTCTCACGAATTCACCGTGAGACACATGCAATTAACACTTAGCAAGCAGGTTAGTTAAGCTCTTAGATTCTGTCAATTTTATTATGCAATTCAAACAATAAATACCGTTTTGGCGCTTGTACATGTTACACCAGAGATCCCTAGCGCACGTGAACCGATCATCTCTACTAGCTAATGGAAAAAGAAAACGAACACTGTTGAAAGATACAGTATGCTACAACTTACCAAAATGTATTCCTCATGCGTGATATCGACCAATTATTTTTTGAACTCTTCCCTGAACTGAAATGTAGTATTGGGCTGTATTTCCACACGACTGACATCAGGTTCAAGTACACACAAGCCGGCGCGACTCACTCGTGTACTGCAGTTTGGCTGGTGGTAACGTTGCCCGGCCGCATACCGCCTCCCATGGCCGGAACTGGTATTACGACACCTGCCGGGCCGGGGCTAGTAATTTAGCATGCTAATTTAGGTTTATATCTCGGCAGCACTATAACTTGTCAGTTTTTTAATTACATCATTGCACTTATTTCTTCTCATTCTTTTGTTGCGTGTAGCTCATTTTTTGGATATTTTTACCTCAATTATTACAGATGGCACCTTTAATTGGACGAATGCAGCATGTGACCTGTATACATAAAGCTAGTATTGCGCATTCTTATATTATATATTGTGTCGACTGTCAATCAAGTTTTACTGAATTAACTTTTGAGAGTATATAAAGGTAAGAATCAAACTCTTGGTGTTGGCGTTTTCCAGCACCATTTTTTTTCCTCAAATGCTGAAACATAACCTGTTTATACAACACGTGTTGTTCAAAGCATGTGAATATGAGTTGGTTTGGAATAACGATTACCTGAGGTTAAGCACAGTGTGAAAAGCACTTATTACATATCTTGTTGCTTGGGATGTGACATTATGATCAGAAAAGAGTAAATCATGGCATGTGCCGGAAACAAAATTGCGTTGGTAACAGCTAGGCTATTATTGCGAGTGACATGCTCTCTTTTAATCCCTGACAGATTGCAAAAGTGGCATGAAACGGACAGCTTCTTCCAACAACAACGTTAGCCTCAGCGCTGTTCTTCGCTGCTGTCCACCCACTGCACAGCTTTCAGCTGTTCACATGCAATTACAATCCTGAAGTGAGTGATTATACTGTAGGCTGCGTGGACTCTGATTAGGGCTCTCGTCGAGCCAATCCGTCTGCATCTGAAAATAAAGACAAATACCAGCTCCAGCGTACGTTCTGCTAGCTCATATACAGGAGCTCAAACTGTGAAGTTTCCGAGCTGGTCTTCCACACATACACATGCGCATCACTAATGTGTACATTAGGCACAGCGCAAACATCAGTCACGCTGATGCAGATTAGCAAACACTAGCATGGATTTGTTAGAAAAGCTTCAGTCTGGTTGCTAAATATCACTCTCAAAATAATATTAGAATATTATTTTGACATTTTCTGAAGAAAACGATGAGCCGCTTACCAATGCAAAACTTGCTGCTATATGGTGGTGTGTCTGGTTGACTTAAATTCTATTTGCTACAGAAAGTGTGTGAAGGCTAAGTTATGTAGGCTATGCTAAAAGCTCAGTTTCACCACTTATTAGAGGTGTCGGTAACACTTTACGATAAGGCGTCATTTGTTAGTTAATGTACTAACATGAACTAACCATGGGAAATACATTTGTTACAGTATTTATTAATCTATGTTAATAAAAAAAATACAATCGTTTATTTTTAGTTCATAGTCCATTAACTAATGTTAAAGGGATACTCCACCATTTTTTTTCATATTAAACAATGTCTCTGTCGTCTCAGTGCGTGCACTCGATCGCTCTGGCGCACGAGACACTTTGATAGCCCAGTTCATTCAATATGGGCCAAGCAGAGAAGCGACCAAACACCTCCACGTTTTCTCTATTTAAATACAGTTACACGAGTAGAGTAACTTATGGTAGCTTGTTTCCGCCACAGTATGAAAAATAAAAATGGTATTGCGACTTTTTATCTCACAATTCGGACTTTATTTCTCAGAATTGCGAGATGTAAAGTCAGAATTGCGAGATATAAAGTCAGAATTTTGTGATATAAAGTCGCAATTG
This sequence comes from Pimephales promelas, assembly GCF_988280905.1. Classification (NCBI taxonomy): domain Eukaryota; kingdom Metazoa; phylum Chordata; class Actinopteri; order Cypriniformes; family Leuciscidae; genus Pimephales; species Pimephales promelas. The sequence goes on from NC_142772.1 coordinate 20,268,120, forward strand.
CGTATTATAAAGTCAGTAAGAATTGCTAGATATAAAGTCGCAATTGTGTGTTATAAAGTCAGAAATGCATGATATAAAGTCAGAATTGTGAGATTTAAACTATTCTTAGGGGGGAAAATTTCCCCCTTAGAATTGGCCGGATAACTCGCAATTGCGAGTTTATATCTCACAATTCCGAGAAAAGATGTTAGAATTTCGATATATAAACTTGCAATTACAGTATGTGTTATAAAGTCAGATGTAAAGTAAACTCGCAATTGTGAGAAAAAAAAAGTCAGAAATGTGAGATAAAAAGTCGAACTTCTGTCTTTTTTTTCCTCAGAATTGTGACTTTATATTCTGATATTCGCAAATCGGATTTTATATCTCGCAATTCTGACTTTATAACACGCAATTTCGACTTTATATCTTGCAATTGTGACTTTATTTTTCACAATTCTGACTCCATATCTCGCAATTGTGAGATAAAAAGTCACAATTATTTTTATTTTTTTATTCAGTGGCGGAAACAAGCTTACATAGTAACTCGACCTAGGACGGTGACACAGAGTGATGATATTACTGCGCCGAGTCCATAGAATAGATATATATGCGCCGAGTGAGTCGAAGTGCTGCCAAGCACTTGCTGTGGTATTCCGCCATACAATATAGTTATCCACTTTACATGCTTAGAAAAGTGCAACGTTTATTTTGTGTCACCGTCCTAGGTCAAGTTACTCTACTCGTGTAACTGTATTTAAATAGGGAAAACGTGGAGGTGTTTGGCCGCTTCTCTGCTTGGCCCATATTGAATGAACTGGGCTAGTTAAGTGCGATCAAAGTGTCTCGCGAGCCAGAGCGATTGAGTGCACGCACTGAGATGAGAATGGTATCGGTATGTATCAACTCGTCTTAGTAAAGGGAATAACATATTTTAATATGAAAAAAACGTTGGAGTATCCCTTTAACAAACTTTTGATTTTAATAATGTAAATGTTGAAATTAACTAATAAATTCTGTAGAAGTATTGTTTGTTCTTAGTTAATTCTAACTAAAGTAATAAACTAATGCTAACTAATGAAACCTTATTTTAAAGTGTTACCGAGGTGTCTGTATAGCACAATTTAAAAATATTACTATTCAAATGTTTGGGGTTGGGAAGATATCCTTAATGTTATAGAAAGGAGACGCTCATGACTGCATTTATATGATATTCCAACCCGGTCTCATCCCAAGACGTCATATAACTGACGTTTTGGGACGTCTTTTGACCATACGTCAATATTCGCCTTTTTAGGGCCCCCTTAAACGGTAGATGAGGTTATGGGATCCTAACTCTACCCCATACCTAAACCTAACCCTAAACCTAACCCGTCACCTACTGACGTTAAAGGTAAAGCGTCAGTTGTATGACGGCCCGGGATCGCCATCTACCGACGTTTAAGGGGGCCCTAAAACGGCGGATGTTGACGTATGGTCAAAATACGCCCCAAGACGTCAGTTATATGACTTTTTGGGATGAGACTGTGTTAGATATTCATTCAAGTGCAGTAATACTGTGGAATATTATTACAGTTTATAATAACCATTTTCTATTTGAATATGTTTTTAATGATTTTTTTTTCTCTAATTGCAAGGCTGACTCCAGTCTTCAGTGTCACACTTATCCTTGAGAAATCATGATTTGCATTTTGCAGCTTAAGAGTAATTTCACCATCCAGACTTTTTTTCTCCCCAAATTGTGATAATTGAAATCTGGTCCTAATTGTCATCTCTAAATGTTACATGGAGATATTGGGCCATTTTGAAAATCTTTTTTTGACCACGGTTTTATTGTTAATAAACATTTGAGTATTTGGCTGAAAGGATAATTGTTGCAGACTCTGAGAACTAAAATTAACTATGAGCATGTGGACTATCTCTTTTCAGCTCTATTCCTGTGATTCATATTACTATGGTAACAGCAACTTCATGATGAGTGGATGATCTCTCTTCAGGATTTTATGTAGCAATTCACCAGATATTCTTTGCTTAAAATTGTTAAAATGTCTGGTTTCCACAAAGGCAGATGTACTGTATAAGCAATTGAAAATGAATAGGATTTTTACTTTCAGAACTCTTCTGTTGAGGCTCTGTAGGTCAACCTTAAATATCCATGGAAATGCTGAAAATTGGAAGTATAAAATAGAGGGAACCACATTCATCCTTCCAATGATTGTATAACATGTGTGTAACACACTTATACACATACTCTCTCTCTCTCTCACACACACACAGGAATCTGACAGTGGTAGCCCACTGTCGATTTTCTCGCTTGAAATTACACGTTTGTATGTGGCCAATTGGCCTTGTTCTGGAAGTGTGTGGGAGTATGAGAGCGCTCGAGGCCTTTTATCCACACAGCCTTCGTGGATTGCTATGCTTTGCGCATCCATCCATTTCATGTTTTACATTCACCATCTTGAAGTACCATAGTGCAAAAAAAAAAATAGATAAAAATATGAGGTTTATGCTTAAAACAAGTTAAAAAAATCTGCCGTTGGACTTCCATGATATGAAATGTATGTAATTTTATAGTTAAATACATTTTTTGTGTGGAAATACAGTAGGCATGTTACTTATTAAGAATGGGATTTCTGTGAAGATGATACAGGATTTTGATGACTTTCTAAATCTCTTGATGCTCGATTAATGATTGTGAGATCCACAGAATATGTGCAACATTCACAGTGCATCTCTCTCCTCTCTCTCTCTCTCTCTCTCCTTCTCGCTCTTTCCTCCCTCCTTATTTGCTCTCGGTTTCACACCCACACAAACACATTCACTGGCAGTGACTGTCGTCATTTCATCAATAACATTTCACAGACTCATAACGTAGGAAACATCCTGAGATGTACTGAAAGCAAGTATTTGTAAGCATCCATTTCTGACCATCTCATTTAGACATTTTTTGAAAAAATGTAAGATAGACCCCTCATTCAACAGGATATTAGCTGTTTACTTACTCCATAACTGATCACTGAATAACTTTAAACTCCATCCTTGTGCCTTGGCATTAAATCCACATGGAAAATGTGGCCAAAGATTTCTACACCTGTTGTTTATCTGCCATTCCCTTGTATATTATATTATATTATATTATATTATATTATATTATATTATATTATATTATATTATATTATATTATATACAACAGTTAATTCTTGTTCTGATTGGCTGAGAGCCTTTTCCAGCCATGTGATATTCTACTAGTATCACCATGGGAACCGTTTCACTGTTTGTATCACTCCAATGGCAGCATTTATCACAGGCAATGTCATGGAGGACAGGCAGACCACCATATTTTTTACAAATACTTCTGTTGTTGTGTCACGGAATTTAGTTTTAGGAGTTTATTAGGCGAGAATATAGTTATTTATACCTCAAATATGCGACTTATAAATAAACAAAGCGCATATTTGATAATTTGTTTAGACGTTTTCGGAGATGCGAGTTCCAGTCGTTAGCGGCCATTCAACGTTCACTTACCCGTGAGAACAGCTATGGGTCCTATCATACACCCGGCGCCAGGTGCGACGCAAGTGTTTTTTGTTAGTTTCAGCCCGACGCAATAATCATTTTCACGTCCTGCGCCACGTTGTATAAATAGCAAATGCATTTGTGCGTCCTAGTCAGAAAATGAGGTGCGTTAGTAGGTGTGTTGCTATTTTGAGGCAACTGAAATAGACTGGGTTGACCCGCCTATAGTTGCATATTACTTTATTTAGATTGACCCACCTATAGGTGTATATTGCTAAAATGCTCTTTAAATAAAACATTTTTTTTTATTTAAAGAGCGTTAGTAAAATGCGCCTATAGGCGGGTCCACATCAGGCGTGCACTTTGTCCCGAAGATGTTCTGATCGTGTGAAGATCTGTTTCCGCTTGCAAAGCGCTCAGTTTTTCCGTTTTGCAAATTCCGCCATGTAAAGAGAGAATCCGCCATGGCACAAGCACGACTGTCTTTTAAAGGGAATGGGAGATGATACTCTGATTGGTTTATTGCACGTTATGCCAAAAACACACTTTCCGCTTTCATAGACATAAGAGTGTATTTGACAAACTCTAAATGTATTGTTTTTTTTTAGTAACTTCTGCAAATTTAAATATCTGAATCTAAAATAAGCACTATGTGGTTGAAAACACTGAAGAGCCTAGTTGTGATGTCAAACGGTGAGCGCTCTCTGTCTCTGGCTCAGAAAATATGTGTAGCCTACTACAAACCAGGCTTATTGAAGACACTAAATTAGTTAATCACTTAATTAGGAACTTTCAAAGTGCACCAGAAATATGAATTTATCTTTAAAACGTACAAACTTTTCTTCCGGGGGAGCATGCCCCCGGACCCCCCTAGAGGTGCAGATGGTCCACACTACACACAAATACTATATACTGTTGGAAACACATATGATAGTCTTCGAAAAATACAAAATACAATTATTATTTAAAAATACCTAAAATATGAACATTATTAGGATTTTACCACCTCATTAACTATTTGATGTTATCAGAGGCAAAATACAAACACAATTGCATTATTATTTTTATCTAGTGTTTATCTAGTTTATTCACATTTTTTTGGGGGGGGGCGATTGCAAGGGTGGGGCAGGTGGGGCACGAACCCTTCCCTACCTTCAAAGTGGGGAATGGCAGTGGTTTGAGAAACACTGCCGTTAGCGAAGCGTTATATTGACGCGAAAAGTGCCATGTGTGTCAGATTTAGACGCGATTTCAAAAGTGTCACCTATATGACGCCCTAGGATGAGAATGCGTTGTTATTTCGGTTTCAGTCATTTTCGTACTCCGACTTAAAGGGTTAGTTCACCCAAAAATGAAAATTAAGTCATTAATTACTCACCCCCATGCTGTACCAACCCCGTAAGACCTTCGTTCATCTTCGGAACACAAATAAAGATATTTTTGATTGAATCTGAGGGCTGGATGACTCTTCCATAGACAGCCTGAGGGACTGCCTCTTGACGGCCCAGAAAGTCATTAAAAGAAAAGGTTTAAATATTCCATGTGCCTACAGTGGCTCAACTATAACTTTATCAAGCGACGAGAATACTTTTTGTGCAAAAAAAAAACGTAAATAACGACTTTATTCGACTTTCCATTACTTCCTTATGGGCGCATGCGCGAGAACTGAGACGAGACCGTTCTTCTTCGACTACTTTTTGTTACCGGCTGCTCACCGCTTAGGAGTTTTACCGCCCCCTACCGTATAAGATGACGTACTGAAATAGCCGGAGGCGCAAAACGTTCTGTTTACAAGCAGTACGTCATCTTATACGGTAGGGGGCGGTAAAACTCCTAAGCGGTGAGCAGCCGGTAACAAAAAGTAGTCGAAGAAGAACGGTCTCGTCTCAGTTCTCGCGCATGCGCCCATAAGGAAGTAATGGAAAGTCGAATAAAGTCGTTATTTACGTTTTTTTTTTCACACAAAAAGTAGTCTCGTCGCTTGATAAAGTTATAGTTGAGCCACTGTAGGCACATGGAATATTTAAACCTTTTCTTTTAATGACTTTCTGGGCCATCAAGAGGCAGTCCCTCAGGCTGTCTATGGAAGAGTCATCCAGCCCTCAGATTCAATCAAAAATATCTTTATTTGTGTTCCGAAGATGAATGAAGGTCTTACGGGGTTGGTACAGCATGGGGGTGAGTAATTAATGACTTAATTTTCATTTTTGTGTGAACTAACCCTTTAAACTTGGGTCTTGAGACTTAAACTTAGGTTTTTAAGTTGAAGTTTTTCATATAATAGTTCTTTTTATTTATATATTTAGTTTATACATTACTTCAGCTTTATTTCAGTGAAGAAAAATGTTTTTTTAATATTTTAGTTTTAGTTATAGTTAACAACAAAAACAACTCTAGAAATATCAAAGGTCACATTTGAACTTACTAACACCAAGGCCACATCTTCAACAGATCTGTACAAACATGATGATACACTAATGGATCACACTCTCTCACACACAGTTTTATGCTGGCTGTTAATCCAATATTTCAATCAGCCCATGTTATGGACGCTATTTCTGCCTATTTTTTGCCCTCTCAAAGGGCCTTCATCTCAAACGCTTCAAGGCCGTATTGAAAACACGCACTCGTGTTTTCACATTCTTTTCTGAGGAGTTGTTTTCTTTTTCATCTCACAGGCAATAATAAACAGCACTATCACCCCGAACATGACCTTCACGAAGACGTCTCAGAAGTTCGGGCAGTGGGCAGACAGCCGTGCCAACACAGTGTATGGGCTGGGTTTCTCCTCTGAGCATCATCTGGCCAAGGTGGGTGAAATGCTCTCTCTTTCCTATCTCTCATTTTCTTCCCTGTGTCTCTGGAGGGCTTGCTCTCCCTTTCTTTCGTTCTCTTCCAACCCCTGTGTTTCTGTGCTGGGGAACACCTACACACTGTGCCCTAATGAGGAGCTGTACAGTCATCTGTGCGTGGGAGGCTTCTTCTGTGCAGTGCTTTCCTCTCTTTCTCTCCCTCCATCTCTCGCTCCTCTGCATTATGATGATGCACCACCTCATCTAGTCTTCCTCTTCTCTCCTTCTTTTTCATTCCCTCTCACTCTCCTCTTTCCTTTGCTTTTACATATGCTGTATTTACTTTATACAAAGTGAATTATATAGCAGTATTTTCACTATTATCTATCATTGTGAAAATGTTGTGTTCATTTACTCACTCTCATGTAGTTCCTGATCTTTCTCACTTTATTCTGTGGAACACACACACACACACACAAATGGACCATAACAGTATCATAAAATAGCACTGCGCAAAGTTTAAATGTGCAGTTGTTACATTAACACGTTATTTCTACTTCATTTTAATTTAAAAAAAAAAAAATATATATATATATATATATATATATATATATATATACTGTAAATGTGACCCTGGATCACAAAACCAGTCACAATGGTACATTTTCAGAAATGGAGATTTCCATTGAGATACAACTATTTGAAAATCTGGATTCTGAGGGTGCGGAACATCGAGAAAATAAATCACCTTTAAAGTTGTCCATTTGCATCCACTTAGAAAAATAAATGTTTCATATATTTATTGTAAGAAAAATTAACTAAATATCCTCATGGAACATGATCTTTACTTAATATCCTGATGATTTTTGGCATAAAAGAAAAATCTATAATTTTGACCCATACATTGTAGACTATTTGTTGGCTATTGCCACAAATACCATACTTTTGACTGGTTTTGTGATCCAGGGTCACATATTTACTTCTGTTAATTATATGTATTAAATAATATTTTGTGTAATACAAAAATATAATGCAATAATTATTTTTACAAAATTTAATTCCGATTATGTTCCACAGAATAAAGAGTTTTGATATCACATGAAGGTGAGTAAATTATTAAAAGATAATTGGTAGCACCTTACAATAAGGTTTCATTTGTTAACATTAGTTATGTTCTTATTGGACTAACAATGAAAAATACTTTTAAAGTATTTATAATCTTTCTTAAAGTTAATTTTAACATTTACCAATAAATTATTAAAATCAAATATTGTATCTGTCCATTTTATTTAATGGACTTGAGCTGACATGAACTAACAATGAACAGTTGCATTTATATCAACCAACATTAACAAAAAATAATACATACTCTAACAAATGAATTGCTCATTGTTAGTTAATTTTAGTTATTGCATTAATTAACATTAACATTAACCAGTGTTGAGGGTTACTCATTACAAGTAATGTCCATTACGTAATCGGCTTACTTTTTTCAAGTAACTAGTAAAGTAACGCATTACTTTTCAACAAAATATTTGAGTTAGTTTTTTAAATAAGTAACAGAAGTTACTTTATTTTCCCATAACTGACACATTTGTGTCTCCATGTTGAGAGAAATGGGGTGCAGAGGCATTGTGTGAGCTGTCTAAACCTGATGATTATTAGTGTTCTAGACTAAATGTGAACATGCATTTGAAGAGTTTGGTTCCAAAACGCTATAAATCCATTTTGATGAATTTGAGTAAAACTGTGTTTTCTTTAGCAAGAAAATGGGAAGATGAAAACCACTATTTTCGGTTTCAAATTTTCACATAGCATTTGTAGGTTATAATAACAATAAAAAATGAAATCCAGGTTTTGATTTCCAAAGATTTATTATAAAAACAGATCGTTTTTCCCCCAAAATGCAATAAATTCAATAATTAATTTTTTTTCAAAATGCAATTAATCAAAATAAAATTTTATACACATTGAATTTCTTGTGAATACTATAAATCCATTGCTTTAATATAACAATATTCGGTAACACTTTAATGGTTCATGTCATGAATTATCATGAATTCATGAATAAATGAATTATGCATTAATTCATATTAATATCATCAGGAACTATCAACGTTTTTTTTTTTAACAGTTCAATGTTTTTCATTCATGACTTCATGGATGAACAAAACCTTAATTAAAACATTAACTAAGACGAGCACATCATCATGAATTATGATTTATTAAGCATGATCTAACGTTATGCATTTTGCTGTTGTCAACCTTGGGATGTCGCCGCTGAACTTTTTTGACGGCTGGCTTGCTGGCTTGGTCCTGCTCGGTTTTCATTGACTTTGAATAAAACAACTGAAAGTTTTCCAAAAGATCCTCTGGGGGTCAGTGTGTCAGCGTGACAGAAGTTTGATGCTGTCGTGTGAGAACAAGCAACAGCCGGCATTTCCTCCTCTCGAGTCCATCTTCTTCCTCACGTAAATGATTCGATTTCGATGTCACGTTTACCCATGCAGGATGTCTTACCCTCCGCAGATTCACCAATGCTGTCAAAATTATTCATTTTTTTGTTTGTTTGTTGATCGAAAGGACAAAATAGAGAAAACCTAGGAAGCCGGGTTAGTTAAAGCGCTGCCGTTACTGTTTACATTGCGTGGAATGGTGCGTTGCGATTGGTTTAGCGGATATGTGGCATTTTGCAGAAAAGGGAGACTGGCGTTTGTCGCGGTTTGGAAAGAAAGGGAGAAAACATTACAGAATAACACGGCGGATATCCCATTTTACGTAAAATTAAACATTGGTCGGTATTGAAAAGTCCGATTTTTGCAGTAACTCATTTTTTTAAAAAATGGCGTTTATCGCGTTTTGGAACCAAACTCTTCATTTACTCATCTCACTTGCACAAAAACAGATTAAGTATTCTTAAAAGGAGTAAAAACAATGAATAGCAAACTTAGAATATTAAGCAATCCTGCTGTATTTAAATTATGCCATAAAATAGTCTATTTCATAAACTATTTTGTTAAATAAATTCACATAAGGTCCCAAGAATATGCTTATTTTTGTTTGTTTTCCAGAAAGACTTCAGATAATAGGTGGATTAATGTAAAGTGGAATCAAAGAGGTATAGATGGGCAGGCCATTTAACGCCAGAATAAAAGCTAATAATGGCAAATACAAACAAAAGAATAATGATAAAAAAAAATAACGAAGATTTGGTCCCAATCACGGCAGAGGTGTAAAGAGTTTGTTGAGTAAGAACAATAGAAACATGAATGGGACAGTTCTCTTCACCAGACATTAGACAATAGACTGCAAATGGGTGATTACAGGGCAAAAAATGTGTTTATTAGCATCTTATCAGCCTTCTTTAAAAACTTGCATGACATGGTCTTATAAAATATTTCCTACAATTCATAGTTTTAGAGATAACATCCTCAGATTTGAAATGAAGAATGAGCAGACGTTTGGCTTCAGCATAGTTGAGTTTATATATCTCCATAGACTGTTATTTACGAGTAATTAACTCTTAATAAAGTTCACTTGAACTGTAAACTCTTAGGTGTTGGCTTTATAAATATATGCGTCTATTCAGAATGACTTATGAGCTGCAACCTTTTTATTTTGGGTATGTCATTTATGCCCCACTTGGTGTGGGGGAAGGGGTTAAACATCATATTTGTATTGTTTTTGTTTTTATTGCTGAAGTAAGAATTTTTATCTTTCGTCTCCTGCGTCCAATTTTTGTGCAAATCAAAATAGCTGCAAAGCTGAAAGGTTTATTTGAGCTGCACCCTCAGCTGTGAATCTGCATTTCTTTTAGCTTGAGGCTTCTTCGGTTCACCTCTGGTGTACTAGAATAGAACTTTTTTTTGTTATTACAAAAATGAACAAGCAAGCCCAGCCCAGTAAATAAGTAACAGAATTAAGTTCATTTTTAGGGACAAAATATAACGCATTACTATTAACTTTCCCCAACATTAGCGTTAACTAATGGAACGACCTTATTTAAAGTGTAACCATATTTTTGTAAACTCTCTTTAATTACAAATGCCTCAAACTTCTCAAAACACTCAGGTATATTCACTCTAGATCTGATTTTTAAACATTATTAATGGAACAGCCCTGACCTAAAAGTGTACATAAATCTTCCTGCTGGATATTCAGAGGAAAATGCTTCAGTCCTTTCAGAGCCAAGGAAGCTTTAATGGGAGCAGTCTATATTGGGAGCTGTGACCATTGCCCCTTTTTTTTAGAAGATATACCACATATCCAAATTTGTTCATCCATTTAAACACATAAACATGATCTTCTTATTTCTGTCTCTGTAGTCAACATTAAAAGAACAGCATTGATAGTCACCAGCATAAATAAAAATTGCATTTTGTATGCATGTCTCCTGCTTGGTGTGCTGGTGTCCTCATCAGTATTTTTTTTTTTTAGCTAGCTTTACCGGGAATACTTTTTTGATTGAACTATTTACCCAGAAAGGTCATGCTGGTTGATATTCTTCATCAGCTGGACCAGCACCAAACTACCAACCCAGCAAACAGGGAACATTCTCAAAACTTTTGCTAACATTGTGGCAAGAAGGTTCTCTCAAAGTTTTGAACAAATGTTCTTCCAGTAACTATCTTTATCTTTAATAAAGTTCTAAAAAAGTTAGCACAAAATTATTATTTATGCTTTTACCTGAAACATTTAGTTGGATGTTGGCCTTTAAAAAAAAAAAAAAAAAAAGTTAGGCTACTACTTATTTCAGAATATTCAGAAATATTCATTCAAATGTAACACTCCCATAATATTTCCAAAATAATAAACCAGAACATTCCTTTTTAACGTTCACATTTAAAAATCAGATGCTTTGAACATTCAGAGAATATTCATAATTAACATTTGTAACTTAATGGGAATTTTATCAAACTGAATGTGAATCCCATGGTTTAAAGGCTTGAACCGGTTTTCTCTTATCAGTTTGCAGAAAAATTTTCAGAGTACAAGGAAGCTGCTAGGATGGCCAAGGAGAAGTCTCTAGAAAAGATGGAGCTGGCAAGTTCGCCCTCTCAGGTATGCCCTGTAATGTCTGAACTGTTGTTTTAGTGTATAGTGTTTACATGGAATAAAGTTTGCTTGGAAGACTTATAAGTCATTTAAAAAATCTAAATCCGTAATAGGTTTTTTTTTTTTTTGCAATCAATATATTTTCCATTTATGATTTATTCTTATTAATACAGTCTAGTGCAGAACAATTATGTTCATAAAGACTGGTCACAGCATTTCAGTCTCCAAGGGAAATGTCTCTAAGAAAAATGTAGTTTTCCTAAATCCCCTGTTCTAATTAGCAGCTTAACAATTATATATGTAAAAGAAGATTATGTATTGACTATGTGTGGGTGCAACAAATTAATAACCCACGATTAATGTCTTTTCACAGGAATCGCCTGCCGACATTCATTCCCCCCTGACTCCACCCGTCACTGCGGACCTCTGTCGAATCAACGGCACTGGTGATGACGTCACTCTGTCTGACGTGTCGCCGAATTCTATGCTCCAATCAGACCTTTCCCCGACCACGCCGACCCTTGCACACAGGTAACTGGGGCTCAATATAAAATCTTTTCAGAATCCTGGTACAACAAGAGGTAACATTTTATCTCGATAGTCCACTTTAGACATTCTACTAACTTTGCAACTACATGTCAACTAACTCTCATTAGAGTATTAGCAAACTTTATTTTGATGGTCACCCATCAGACTTTACTGACTAAAAGTAGCTTTGGATGGATGTCAAGTTATTCTACTAAAGGCCCCGACATACTCACAGTGAAGTTCTTTTTCGTTATTCGCTTAGGGGTAAAAAGAAGTTTGTGACTATAGTGGTTTACTGTAAGCGAACATCGATGCCGCCCACACTGCTGAGAGCAGCGTTTAGATGAAATGTTAACATGTGCTGCTCTCTTTACTCTCAATACTAAAATATGCACACAATAAAAATGACAGTGGTAAGAAAACAGCTATTTAAAAGGCATCTGATCATGTGGATATGTTTGATATGTTGACTTCTGCACTATACACAATAGATTTATGATAGTGTTAAACATGAAAAAAAAAAACAGTAACAGTATCGCTTTCGATTAGAACTACAACTTCATCTGACAGTGACGGACGGAACAGAAGAAATTAACCCGGATAAGCTTTCCATGTCAAAAAGGGCGGAGCCTCTGTGGCTACACCTACCTATTATGTAATTGCAACAGAATGCCATTGCACACTGAGTCCGAAATTCGCATCCAAAATTTTCGCACGTTAAAAAAAAAATTCGACCTCACGTTATGTCAGTCACGCTTGCACACCGCCTCCGAAACTTTCGTCCGTCGTAAAATTAATCGGATCGGGTTCGATTTTCTGCGTTTTTCGCATCCAGAGCCAGCATTTTGAGAGGTCTTTTGACAATTCAGGGCCGGGGGGAGCTCGTCCTCAAATCATTGCACATATGCGCCGTGCTTTCAGTTTCGGTTTTCAATTCGATCAAGTGTTTATGTTCTCTTCTCTATATTGGATTATGAAATTAATAAACATCCCCTTTCAATCAGATTGAAATTTAGGATCGAATAAGGTGTGATTGAGCAGCCTATTTGATAACTAATGTATTGTTTGGGCACAATATATACACAATATACACAATAACAGCCTAGCTGTTCTGTCTGCCCAGCGCTTCCACCGGGCCACGCGCGGGTATGTGTGTGTGTGTGTGTGTGTGTGTTTGTGTGTGTGTCCATACCTGGTCCATACCAGACACACTGCCAGTCTCCGTTCAGAATCGATTGGTTTACGGAAATTGGTGGTCTTGTTTTTAATTTGTGGCTCCAGAATCGCTAGCAAAGCATCAAACTGTCCCACTGACATTCTGAGGTAAATTTTGAATCGCTCAGGATAAATTCGCAACTCCTTGATAAGGTGGAACTCTCCTGTCTCGGCGCAATTTCAGGATTGGATGGACGTAATATTTTCTCTTTCTTCTCTTTTCAATAAGAGAGAGGGCAAAAATCATCCTCACTGCTTGACGAATCCATTTGGTATTTTTGCGTTTTTTCCCGCAAAGGTTTAATAAATACGCAACGGACTCGGTGTGCAAGGTTTCTATGCGTGACGAATTTTTAGGCTGACGAACACAAAAATACGCATACGAAAGTTTCGTACTCAGTGTGCAATGGCCTTAAAAGTAGTTTGAATGTGTTTTACCAGCCGTAGCAAACGTTTCCATTTTGAAATTGCCAAATTTTTAAAAATTAATTTCTACTATAAAGCAGCTCTCCAATGTGTTCAAGTTTTTACTCGCGTACGTCCAACAGTGACGGACGGAACAGAAGAAATGAACCCGGATATGATTTCCGTGTCAAAAAAGGCGTGGTCTCAGAGCCACACCTACCTATTACATAATCGCCATGGACCAATGGTAGTTTGAAGGTGTTTACCAGCGGGAGCAAACTTTTCCACTTTAGCAAGCTGTATCGAACTCTTGATCCGAATTTCAAATAAACATATTTTGGCCTCATTTTGTTCGAAATGACGTCACACCAGTTCATTCGATTTCACTTGAAGTATATCGGGCCCTGAACCCTTACCCATCAGTCTACTAAAACTCTAATGAGAGTTAGTTGACCAGTATGGGAAATTAATGAAAGTTAGCTGACATGTAGTTACTTGTAGTTAGAATGTCGACAAAAAAAAGAAAAAAAAAAAAAAGAAAACGACAAGATTTTTGGTTTATTTGTCTCAATTATTTCTTTAATTTCTGCTTTTTTTATTTTTTTTGCACGCATTGCTTATTTCCTCTATTTTTACATTTAGATTTGCCTCCATCTTAAAGTTACTCAAAACTCTCACTTTAAGTGAATCTTTAAAAACACTATTATTTAATAACAATTTTAAAATTTTAATTTAAATTTAATTTAAATTTAAATCTAATCTATTGCAAACCTCAAAATGAATATACATTTTTCTACGGTAAATTATAATGTTGCGATGTCTAAATTCACTTGTAGCACTGGTTGATTTAGTTTTTTGTATGTATTTAGACAAAATAATATAGAATTTTAATATCAGCTGTTTAAGGGTTATCAGCCCGGTCTCATCCCAAGGTATCATATACGTAGGTCACGCTTTTGAAATTGCGTCTACATCCGACGCACATCGCACCCTTTAGCGTCAAATGAAACGCATATATATATGGGCCAGAAGGCGCCTCCTAGTGGTCTAACCCTAACATTACCCCAGACCTAAACCTACCCATAAGCGAAGCGTGTTACATTGACGCGAAAAGGGTCCCATGTTCGTCGGATTTAGATGCAATTTCAAAAGCGTCACCTATATGACGCCCTAGGATGAGAATGTGTTGTTATTAGTCATAATCAAAGCTAAACAAATCATGTATTGGCTCATTAGCCAGAATTTTTTATATTAACACATTCCTAGTTTATTTGTTGCCTTAAAGTAGTGTAAAAGTTAGTAATAACAGTCATACGTTCATTGCACTTTTCTTGAGCACTTTTCAGCAAATTATTTTCAGTATGAGCATTCAGACACTTGTTCATACGAGTATGTACTCAGCAGCTTTTTTAGTCTGACTGCAAAGGCAACATTTTGAGTCCATTTCACCAGGTCTCTAGATGCTTGAATTTGAATTGGTTGAGCAATCCAGTGCTTCAGGTTCCAAAATAGCATCCTACCTTTTCTTACATAATCTCAGGTTAATGTTTCACTCTCACCTGCCACTTGAAAAATACTAACTGATAATTGGACGCAAATACACAGTGGACCAAACCGCATTTAACACCCACACTGAAGTTTTCTTCCAGACAGCTATATATGGTTTTATAATTATCATGAATTTCAGAAGCATCAATAACTTTATTTTTTTTCTCTAGAATAATATGTCCAAACAACTCAGAATTATATAATACAGTGGCACGTTTTCAACCCAGAGCAAATGTGACTTATGAAGATGGAGGCGGCGTCATCTGTTGCAAAATGTGTCAGAAAACCCACTGTTAAATCAACACAACCTTTTTGTTTACAATGTGACCTCAAATAGGATTGTCTTTTGTCCATGTGAATTCATATATTATGAACAAATTCATATGGTCTTTTTTTGTCTTTTTTTTTCAGACACGTGCTTAAAACTTGTCGGGTCTGCTCCTACTGATAGCATCATTTCACAGCTGTTTGACACGACTACAATGTTTTAATAATGAATGCACTTTTATGCAACAATGACTGTAGATGCAACCAATTCTTTCTGAAGTTCTGTTATTATTTTTAGACAGATATGCATATATGGGCCCACCTCATATTACGTGTCTTTAACTAATATGTACTAAATTAATCATTTGATACAATGCACTTATTGTGTTCTTACAAGTTTTTACATTGTACTTGTATTTTAAAAAAAATCCTGCATGTAATTACATGTATCATTACACTGTTGACCCTTGCCTAACACCTTAACCAATCCTGTCCCCAAACTAACCCGTATCCCACCTCAAATTGCAACAAAATCATTTTGCAATACAACACAATAAGTACATTTTACCTGACAATATTTTTTTTTTAAATGTAAATGCACAGTAAAAGACACCTAATGTAAAGTTTGACCGCATAGTTATGTCAGCTGAACTCTCGTGATGTTGTTTTAATGGTAATGTTTTAATTTTTGGAAACTGATATTTTCTGCAATTTTTTTGGGGGGGAGAATCTTTTTGTGACTTTGTTTTATGGTCTTTTTTGTATCAAGTTGTGTTTCTAAGGTTGATATCTGTAAATCTGACATCACATTTAATACATTTATTAAATGTCATTCCACTTCAATTTCTCAGTCTGCTGAAGTTTTCCAACTTGAACTTTAACAATGCATTTGCTCGTGTAAAAATGTTTGACACGAGTCAGGGATCTTAGTATAGCAAATTGTCCTTTTAGTTTGGCCAAGACTGATTCATAACACTTTGATATTATAAATTATTGGTCATTTATATTAACAATCAGCAATTAACTCTTCAATGAGGCTGATTTTGAAATGAATAATATTATTAGGTCCCTTAAAGATGACCTGACTTCAAAATTCCCCTTAAAATACTGTTCCTGTCACTTGACGAAGGTGTAAAACATGTATATGAATGTGGTGAATGTTACCCAATGGTTCATAGATAGCCTGTCGAGTGTATTTGTTCTGCTTTGGCTGTTATAACGTGGTGAGATAATTCTCTAACCCACAGTCTTGTGCAGTACATTAAAGTGAGTGCTGAGAGGCTGGTTGGGCAGTTGTCGTGAATCACAGTGTCGTGAATGACATTTACAGTGGGGCTTAATATGATACGCACACCAAAATGTGCGTTACACCAATCAATACTCTTTACACTTCATTACGGTCTGTTTTTTCATGTGGCGTATAGAAAACAGTCCATTTTATTGGTGACTTAAATGGTATATATGTAACAGAGGTGCATTGTGGATCCATTGAAATGATTTACATGTTGATTACTGGGCTGTTGGAGGAACGATCAGATGGAGATTGTTTATTGATTCACATTCAGTAGGCTTGAAGGACAGTCACGCTGACATTATGCTGTTCTTTGTAGTTGTGTCATGAGGACAGCCATATGCTTCTGTGCACCTGCATATATACAATGGCCCTTTAAAAATAATACCACTTGGTTTGAGATTTCATATCTAATGCAGTGACATTTATTTGTTAGCCTATAGTGTAGGTGTCCAACTTTGTATATACGAATAAGAGGCTTAAAGACTTTTTAGAGGAAAATCATTTATTACATGAAAACAGTATACATCATAAAAGTACATCATGAATAGACTGAGAATGAAATAACATGGTTGATAATCTATGACTTGCAGTTTTTTGACTAAACTGTTTGTTTCCAATAAGTCCATAAAAACAGCATACAACTGCATTGAACTGATTCTTATGTGTTCTGCACAATCAAGTTCAAACACTCCTTTCGTTGTTTGGCTTAAAAATGACTATGATTAAATCTAAAAGTCTGATTGAATTAGGCTCTAGTCAAATCCCATTCAGTCAACACAGAATGCACATTTAACTATACAATAATATACAACATTTGTTGACTTACCAGGCTGAAGTCCCTGTTTCTCTTAGCTTGAAGCTGTAAGACTTCACTCTCATCTTCTCTCCTCTCTTTCTCCTGCAGAGGAACATTTCTTCTCCTTGTGTGCGGCGCTTTATAGCCATGTGTGTCTCCAGCCTGTTGTGTCACAGATCCAGTAGGAGTCGGAGAGTGTGGGTTGAGGTGTTGTCTGTCAGAGCGGGGGTCGATCACGTCAGCCACAGCAGAGGTGGTGGCACTGGGGGAGATGAAAGGGAACTGGCGGCGCTCCGTACAGCGTAGGCGTCAGCGCTGAGGACTCAGTGCACGTGTCCTGAGCGACGGTTTGCGTGGTTAAGCCGCGGCGGTGGAGTGCGTGGAGAGAGGCAGAGGAGGTGGGATGTGTTCTGAGATGTTAAACAGGATGACAGCGGATGGGATTCCTCGTAGTCTTTGGAGATGTGGGACGCTTATGTATTCACTGGCACTGGGACACTGTTTCAGCATTTGATTTTTTTTATTTATTTTGTCAGTACACGAGTATCAGAGCACATTGTAAATTTATGCTTGATTTGTTTGTCACTACATGAGGAACACAGATGGACTGATGAGAAATGGTGGAATATATAACCGAAGAGTTAGCCTCCTCCTTTTGTCCTTACACTTTTGAGATCTCTTTTTGAAGGCATTCTGCTTTGATCTATTTCAGCTTGTCACATTCCATTAATAATATTTATGCTAATGACATTGAATCTGGATCACAGAGAATTTTATCACCCTTGTTAATTGCTCTTGAACTGCGTCCAAGTCTTGGTAAAACACAGAATGGTCGAATTAAAAACCCTTGCATCCAACTATAATTACTGTCACGTTTAAAATGACATTTTTCCTATGTCCTCTTAACAGTCCTCATGGTCCAGAGACTAAGCGTGACGCACAAGCCCTCAAAAGTGAAGCCAAAACTTCTCATTCACCCCCCAGTGACCGGTCCTAGTATAGGTCATAAACCCCGCCTCGCCATGTTATTCAATGGGACGTGAGACCAACTAAACAATTAAATTACACTTCACATATCCTTTTTCCAAAGATAGTTTCTGTCATTTACTGCAGTTTCTATCACGTTGATGTAATTTCAAGAGTTTGTTTTTTTGTTTTTAATTAGTTAGTTAGATGCTATAAAAACGGTGCTCTGACATCATGATTGACAGCTGTGATTGACAGGTTCTCTGTGCAAAGTAGTCACTGAAGCACTAGCAGATTTTTTTTCGTAATGTTGACTATGTGGTTAGTAGTTGTATTTACCTTATTTTAACGAGGTATTGCAATCATCATTGTAGAGGAACGTAGCAGACAGAGGCCACTTAAAGGACAAGTTCGATATTTTACATTTAAAGCCCTGTTTTAAGATCGTTTCTGATGAAATAGAATGGTTTGGATTGTTTTTTAGACAGATGCTGCTGTCACGAGAATTTCTGTTTCTGTGTTAGCACCCCCCCACCTTTATAATGGAAGCATAGGTGCACTGGAACAATCATTCGTAAAAACGCATAAAACTTTAGTTTACAAAGACGTGAAACTCACCGAGTGGTCTGGGGTGTTCACTGATATGCTCACACAAAAATCGCTACAAAAGATGCTTTCCAACAGGTTTTATCGTAGTCAACCCCATTGACTTGTATTGAATGTTCTGTGATGTCCGTTATTACTCCGCGGCTTGGAAACGGAAATGGGCCTTGTTTGTATTCTTTCTGTAGTCTTATGCAGTCGCGTGCATAGGTCGCGTGTATACAAGTGGTTTGCTTGCATTTGGCAAAGGTGCATTATCGCCACCAACTGGGCTGGATTGTCTATTATTCAAGCTCTCAACGGAAGAATGTCCGGCTGTGAGGTGTTCGGAAAAATAGGTCTACAGTTTTATAACTAATGGTAAAACACCCGTTGGAAAGCATCTTTTGTAGCGATTTTTGTGTGAGCATATCAGTGAACACCCCAGACCACTCGGTGAGTTTCACGTCTTTGTAAACTAAAGTTGTATGCGTTTTTATGAATGATAGTTCCAGTGCACCTATGCTTCCATTATAAAGGTGGGGGGGGTGCTAACACAGAAACCGAAAATTCTCGTGACAGCAGCATCTGTCTAAAAAACAATCCACACCATTCTATTTCATCAGAAACGATCTTAAAACAGGGCTTTAATTGTAAAATACCGAACTTGTCCTTTAAGAAAAGTGCGGGGCATGTGCTTGCGATTGATTCTGCGAGAGTGAGGGCGGGGCCTTGATTTCACGGCTTTACTTCCTGCTCACAACTGTGCATGTCTGGTCCCGAAAACGCAAGTGCGCACATTCAAGTCCCAAGATGTCAGCGCCATATCGCGACATTGGTGGCTTCAGTTTTCTCCGATGGAAAAGAGCGAAGGGGTGTCGTCCATCTTTTTTACAGTCTATGGTCTAGACCAACTGTTATACTGTTCTCGTACAACATCATCATCAAACATTGAAGTTCAATTCCAAGAGCCCTATCATACACCTGGCGCAATGAGGTGCCAGGCGTGATGCATGTGTTTTTTTTTGCTAGTTTCAGCCCAGCGCCATTATCATTTTATCAAAGTGTGCCATGTGGTTTAAATAGCAACTACTTTTGCACCCATTTGTGCGCCCATGGGCGTGCTGGTCTGAAAACGAGGTGTGTTCAGGGCAGGTGCATTGTTGGCACTTTGTTATTTTGCTATGTTTAATGTGCGCCTATTGGCGCGCATACATTCTGCTTATTACACACACAGGAACATGTGCTGCTGTGCACACAAACATGCCAAATATTATAAATAAAAGCATTTCAATGTAAAAGATTATTGTTGTGTACATAAAGATATGGTGGAATTCGGCTTGTCCCGTAGATGGTCTGCTTGCACTCTTTAACCTCACGAATGAGCAGATCCGTTTCCTCTCTGGAGATGTGTTACGTCTGGTGCAACTGGCATTTAAAGGGAATAGGAAATGAAACTCTGATTGATTTATTGCATGACATGTCTAAAACACACCCATCACTTATTAAGAGAATAGAGGCAACCCCTTTAGACGATGTGATGGGCGCACCGACCATTTTTGCCGTCGTTAAACTAACAAAAGTGGATTCGGACCTAAGTGTACTTGCGCCGTGTGCTTTAGACCATGCACTTAGATTGTTAAAATAGGGCCAGAATACTCAAGAATGCAAGTGCAGAGAATGCATGAAAGTGCCCGGATGTGTTCTTGAACGCAAGTCTGTTCTTTGTGCTCTTGAAATTGAGAAAAACCCACTGTCCTGCAAAGTTTAACTCCAACCCCAATTAAACACACCTGAACCAGAAAATCAGGGTCTCACCAGGCATACTAGAAACTTCCAGACAGGGGTGTTGAGGCAAGTTTGAGCTAATCTCTGTGGGACCGTGGCCTTCCAGAATCAAGTTTCGACGCCCCTGGTCAAAGAATCATTAAGAATGGGAAGAAGTCTCTTATTCTCACCAAGGCTGCCTTTATTTGAGTACAAACAGAAATATTGTGAAATCTTATCACAGTTAAATATAATTTTGTTCTATTTAAATATATTAAATTTTAAAGCTGAATTTTAGTGTCACGTGATCTTTCAGAAATCATTCTAATATGCTGATTTGGTGCTCAAGAAACATCTCGCTTCAATATTTGTGCTCTGTAATATTTTTGCAGAATGGTTTAGTATTATTATAAATGTCTTTACTGTCCTTTTTGATCAATTTAATGCACTCTTGATAAATAAAAGTATTAAAAAAATTAAAACCTTACTGACCCCAAACTTTTGAGCGGTAGTGTCAGATGTTTCAACGCATTGTCATCCTAGGGCGTCATCTAAGTGACACTTTTGACCATGCGCCTAAATCCGACGCACATGGCAACCTTTAGCGTCAGTTAGATGGCGCGGGTAGGTTTAGGTCTGGGGTAGGGTTAGGGTTACACCAGTAGGAGGCGCATTTCATATTGACACTAAAGGGTGCCATGTGAGTTGGATGCCATATGCGTCGTTTCACTGCGTCTCTTTAGTAAATATTGACAGTAGTTTTTTAACGCCAAAAGAGGGTTTGCGCTGGCACAAGCTGTTGGTAAATCTGGTCCCTAATATGAAATTCGATTTTATTACTGTTTCATTCTTCTCTTCAAAAAGTGGTCATAAATTAAATTGATCACAGTTCATTTATTCTATTGACAGCTTTAGTTTTTAAACTTAATACAGCTTAATACAAAGCAAGTAATCTCGAGAGACTATTTTAATAATTTGTGTTGCTTCAGTACAGTGACAATATAAAAGCCAATTGCTTAATTAGACAAAAAAGTATTTAACAGTTTATTCATTTTATGCGTGGAAGATATATTTAGCCTCTGGCTGCCTTTATATTTTAGAAAGTGACTCCCTCACTGGGGGATCTGAAGATTCTTGGCATGAAAAAACCCTGGCCTATAGATTGAATCCTAAGTCTAAAATGGACCACAACAATCAAGGATACACAGTATGCAAGGTTGATTTTAATGTTGTTTTTTCATTTTTGTCTACAGCCCGACTACCAACAAACACTGGGAAGCAGAGCTTGCAACACTAAAAAGCAACAATGCCAAGCTCACAGCTGCTCTACTGGAGTCCACAGCCAACGTCAAACAATGGAAACAACAGCTAGCAGCTTATCAGGAGGAGGCTGAAAGGCTACACAAACGGGTGAGGAGGGGAGAGTTGACCTTGTAACTCATTATCATGAACATCTGACAACCTTGGGTTCAATATATCTAGTGTTGTTGTCTAGAACTAAGCAATGTCAGTCCTGGAGAGCCACTGTCCAGGACCTATGTTAAAGAGCACCTCTCATGGATTTTTGAAAATGACTGTTCATGTGGTGTGGAATATAGCTCTAAGGGAATGAAAACATCCTGCAAAGATTTATATCTGAAAGTGCACCGTATATAATGTTATTGTCTTTCAAAAGTGAGAGTCGACTCTGAGTCTATGAAATGAAATGTTTTTGAAACGAGTCATTAGCTGTTTCGTAGTGACGTAGATACGAAACATTAGCTCATTGGCCGCTCCCAACAACTGCGCGCGCAGACAGAAGTGTAAACTTGAAGTCTAGTCTAGAACACATTCAAAAACTTCAGCTGAATAGCGCCATGTCGAGAAGACGCTGTGTTCTACATTGCAAAGACAGTTCAGCAACTTGTTTTCATTGCCCAGAGACGAGCATGTGAAGAATCGGTGGTTAGAGTTCATATTTGCAACGATACCACAACAGTATAGCCCGAACCTTGTGTTCTCATCATTTTAATGTCGAATCATTCAAAAACATAAATGAATTCAAATGTGGATTCGCAAGCCGGTTGTTCCCGGAGGAGGGCTCAGTGTATATGGATCAGGTTCGTCCTCCTTCGAATCACAATCTGTAAGTATTATTAATAATGTTTGCTGTTATGTTTTCTGTAGCATGCACAATATAGTTATATTGTGTTGTGTGTGTTTTGCACACTCCGCGCAGCTTCTAAGCGGGGTAAAGTTAGTTTTGTTTTTGATATTCACCAGACATTCATTGAAAAAATGGCAATTACCTCCTAAACGACTTAGCCAAATATCACTTTGCTCTATATAATAAGCACTGTTCCTCAAAAGCCGCCGCAATGTGAGTTTCGCCGGGAAAGCTTGCTCTTGATGTAGACGCGAGTAAGGGTGATGGGCGTTACGTTGCCGACAATCTCTGCCTACGGTTTACCAATAACAACTGACAGGGTCATTTGACCAATCGCCGCAGATTCGCGTCACTCAAAGGAGGTGTTTGGGAAAATGAATCGTTGAACGATTCATTTGGAGTCGTTGAGCAAATGAGGTAAAAAAAAAATGCATATTATAAAGTGTTTTTTATCCTTACATGCACGTTAAACTATTTTTGGGAAAAAACACAAATAGGAACATTTCAAATGCTGTGATAGGAGCTTTTTAACTAGGCTAAACCTGCTGGTAAATTTCCTAGTGTTTCCTAGTGTAGTAAATTTCCTAACGTCTATGACAAAGTTGTGAATGTGAACTCCCCTTTTAGTTTAGGTCTTAACTAAATTTGTAAACTCTTTTTTGTTTGTTTGTTTGTTGTTGTTTTTTTGGTCTGCAGGTTTCTGAATTGGAAAGTCAGAGTAGTCAAACCAATGTGATCAAATCCCAGAAAACGGAGCTGAACCAAACAATAGAGGAGCTGGAGTGTACACTGAAGGCAAAAGAAGAGGTTTGTTATGTCGTTTGGTCGATGATATCACTAAAATCCTTCTTTCAATATGTTTTTTTGGCTTTGCCAGATGCTTAAGCCATTTAAACTTCTTTTTTACTTGTTTTTCAAAGGAAATGGTGCGATTGAAAGAAGAAATAGAAAATGCAAAGCAGCTTCAAACTCAGAAAGATGAACTCACTAAAAAATTAGAGGTAAGAACAGACATCATCCCACCTCTCTCCGGGAGTCTCCCACATATTGATAGCGGCTCCCTGATGCTCGCAATTTATATACAATATTCCGGAAATCGAGCGAGCGAGAGAGAAAGCATGTTTCCACCTGGTTAAGATGCGTTTACGATGAACTGATCGCAAGTGGTCAGCCAAGACGCATTACCGTTATACCTGGTAATATCATGCATTTGGATATTGCTCCCTTTTTTCATCACACTCAAATACATTACTTTCACTTTCGGCTCACAAATACTATTGAATGAGCAAATAGTAGCCTATAATACAATTTGTTTTATATTATTTCTGTGCCACCTCCCGAAAATGAGTTTTTGCAGGGTGGACTGTCTGTAAGAACAGTGAAACAGTCATTGAAATATTAAAGTATGTACAGTATAACATATATTGATCAGTCAGTACAATTTTTTTTATAGAGAATTCTACTTTTTTTCAGCAAGGATGCATTAAATTGATCAAAAGTGACAGTTAAGACATTTATAGTGCTGCAAAAGATTTGTGTGTTAGCATGGTCAATATAATAAATATACATTGTTATTGCAGCAAAGGGAGGGGGACTCTCTATTAGTTATTATGGTTTTGAAATTAAATATTCAACAATGTGTTAAAGGTATAGCGGAGGATCTTTCCGAATTTTAGAGAAGACCCGCCCTCTCCAATTTTTAAAAAAATGCACATGGACAAACACAACACTCTTGCTATTACGGAACGTCTATTACGCCTTACACAATTATGTTGCAAATTATAAACTAACTCAAAAACATTCATAAAAAAAACAACATGTCAAATGCCCTTCCGTGTTTTATTTACTTATTATACTGATCGATTGAGTGACCGAGGACTCAAGACATGGTATGTACAACCTTGTATCACACGAAATACGTTCTGAGGAAACTATTTTGCAAATCGCAATTACGTTACATGGCAACATATAAGCAGTGCAATTACGTTGGTCCTTAACCTAATATGTCTTATTGTTAATAATACGTTATTTTTATACATATGTAATGGAAAAGTAGCTTGTTGCATTTGTGTAATAATAAACACACAAGGTTTTAGAATATTATAATATTATAATATTATATATCATACACTTCGTATAAATTTTTTCTCTTTCGACCCTCAGCCATTTTCAAAGGATTGCTGAAACCGCAACTCCGACATAATACACCTGAAAGTGAAGGGATGAGCACGTACGACGGCCTTACGTAAACATATCACCAGAATGATTGACACTTAGGGGGACCAATAGTATAGACTACCCACCCGGAAAAAGAAAATCCTGCGCTATACCTTTAACACAAACTTTTGTCCATGTCTTATAGCTGTAGTGTAATGAATACCCAAACGGTGTGTTACAGGACACAGATTTGCGGAACAAGGAGCTTGAGGAACAGTTGGTTGATCTGGAGCAGCGTCTGGAGTCAAGTCAAGTAGATCAAGAGAACCTCCGCAAGAACCTCAAAACTCTGCTGGAGATTCTGGATGGAAAGATCTTCGAGCTGACAGAGCTGAGAGACAACCTAGCTAAGCTCATAGAGGACAGCTAGACTCCTCAACCGCTAGCCTCAAAACTTGATTTTAATGCCACTTTCCTCCTTTTATGAAATACACAGCATCCGATTCAGGCCGAGAGAGTCTGGCGTACTTTCGAGCGACTGTCGGTCTCTCCTTCACTCACTTACATGGAATGATTAACCATTGGTTGCACTTGATTTTGTATTTTTGAGGTGGGTTCGTTCTCTTCAGTGCCACTGCTACCTACCAAGTTTTATCGTCAACAATACTCCTGTACTTTTATTGATGTTTCCTTGAATTCCCAATCCCAAAATCCCAAATTAGGCAGCCTGCAAAAAAACAAACAAAAAACAAACACATGGCTGCATATAGGCTCCTACTCTTTAAAGGTGCTGGTTTCGTGTGCCTGGCTGTTTGGCGTTAATGGACGTTTCTTATGCTGCTGAGGACACTACATGAATTACACTGACTGGATCTTCAGTCGTATTTTAAGACTGGATATTCAGAGCCATATGTTGTAGCCAAATGTTATTGGCTTGCCTCTTCCCCTTCATGGAAACTGCCTCAATGTTAGGTCAGTCAAAGTTTCAGGATACTCAACCGCTGACCTAAAAAGCTCTTGACATTTAGCAGACTCTGAGACGTAGATGTGGCATATGCTTTAGGCCTGTAATATACACTGAGCAATATTAGTGTGAGCGTTTGTATGCCAGATTAGTGCGAGCCACCTCAGTGCGTCCGTCAGGTACTCAAACAGTGGAAAAGACGAATTTATGTCCTGCTATAGTTAAACTCCGGATTTCTCCAATGACCAGTGTAATGCTTTCGGATCGTACTGGCCTTATAATAACCCGTATCTATAAATTTTTTCAGGATTTTCTTGAAGACGAGGATCTTCCTTTGTTTGTTGACTTACCAAATGCAATTATGTACTCAATTCCTTACAATTTTCAATAACGATATTATTGTAATATTTAAGAAGTCCATCCTGCTGATGGGTATTATGATACATAGATCACTGTCAGTATGATTGTATTTATATGTGGGAAAGTTCTGTTTTAAATTTCCCAATGTTAATAAAGACTATTTAAAGATATCTGACTGCATTGTTGTTTCGAAGCAAAGCGAGAAATGATAGTGTGACACACCAAGACTTTATAACATTTAGACCCGCAATCTGTGAGAGAAACAACAACTTTCTCTCACAAAGTGATTTGCTTCAAGGCAGGTCCGTCATTTAAATTCACAGGGCCCAGGACTGAATTATGGCTCTATGAGTAAGTTACAGTATGCAATATGATTCATAGCAGACCTCCTTTGTCACAGGACCTGCGATAATATCCTGATTTTACCCCTGCCACCTGTGTAAAGTACTCTAGTAACAACTGAAGAACAGAAAAAAGAGGGAAAGAAAGAACCTTTAAATCAGTGGTTCCCACTTCCCAACCTTTTTGACACCAAAGACCCCCAATGTCTAAAACAACATTTGAAGGCCCATTACTTTTTTAGTGATTTACTGGATAAGTATTAAGAATGAGGATTTTTTTTTTCCTTTTTCTTTGCTTAACTGGAACAAAAAAGGTATATTGAATAGAAATGCCCATGGAGTTGTGAGGTTGTACTTTTACAAGGTTTCAGAAATCACACTATTAAAATTATTATTTAGATCTGCTGAGATCTGCTTTCTTTAATCCTAAACCTGAACCTTTTACACAAGGTCTGAAGGTTAGCTTGACAAAAAAGCCATTTCATTCCCTTTTTAGAATGTTCACGTCTAGTAAACACGTCTAGAATTTCAGTGCAGGTCAGTAACACGTCAGAGTGGTGCAAGTACCCTGGACAACCTTATACAAGTCTTCAGTTGTGGAGCAGTGACACTGTGTGGTTGGAAGCAGAACTAGAATATGTATGTCATTTAGAATCAGAATCAGAGTTAGCTTTATTCACCATGTGTGCATGAACACACAAGGAATTTGGTTTTCAGGAGCTCTGGGTACATACATACATTCATACATAACACAAGAAGATATAATGAACATTTAAAAAAATAAAAACGATAAAGTAAAAAAGGCTACATCTACGTCAGAACACTTGTAAAAAAATATGTATTCACATGCAAGTATGTATTTATTGTCCAACACTCAGGTGGCAAAAATGTACAGAATTATGAATGGTAAAAACAGGTAATTGTGTTCTATGTATTTAAGGTGGAGATGGCATGGGGGGGGGGGGGGGGGGGGGGACTGTTTTAGTTGTAGACCTGTGCTCCAGAGGCACTACCGTTATAATGATAACGGCTAACGTATAAAGGCAAGAAAGGTTTATTTATAGAGCACATTTCAAACACCATGGCAATTCAAGCCATGGCTGAAACCCTGTGGAGAAGCAGATAAGAGTAAGGAAATAAAAAAAAATAAGAGGTTAGAAAACACATATACAGTACATAGTTATTTAACCTTTAACATTTCGCAACATAACAGTAATGCACATCCAGGGCATGAAGCTCCCGTTCCACCACATCCCAAAGATGCTCTATTGGGTTGCGATCTGGAAAATGGTGACTGCCATTTTAGTACACTTTTTAGTACAATTCATTGTCATGTTCATAAAGGTGGCCATAAAGAGATGGACATGGTCAGAAACAATGCTCAGGTAGGCTGTGGCATTTAAACGATGCCCAATTGGCACTAAGGGGCCTAAAGTGTGCCAAGAAAACATCCCCCACACCATTACACCACCACCACCAGCCTGCACAGTGGTAAAAAGGCATGATGGATCCATGTTCTCATTCTGTTTACGCCAAATTCTGACTCCACCATCTGAATGTCTCAACAGAAATCGAGGCTCAACCGACCAGGCAACATTTTTCCAGTCTTCAACTGTCCAATTTTGGTGAGTTCTTGCAAAGTGCAGCATCTTTTTCCTATATGTAGTGGAGATGAATGGTACCCGCGCGGTGGGATCCTCTGCTGTTGTAGCCCATCCGCCTCAAGGTTGTGTGTGTTGTGGCTTCACAAATGCTTTGCTGCATACCTCGGGTGTAACAAGTGGTTATTTCAGTCAAAGTTGCTCTTCTATTAGCTTGAATCAGTCGGCCCATTCTCCTCTGACCTCTAGCATCAACAAGGCATTTTCGCCCACAGGACTGCCGCATACTTTTCCCTTTTCACACCATTCTTTGTAAACCCTATAAATGGTTGTGCGTAAAAATCCCAGTAACTGATCAGATTGTGAAATACTCCGACCGGCCCGTCTGGCACAAACAACCATGCCACGCTCAAAATTGTTTAAATCACCTTTCTTTCCCATTCTGACATTCAGTTTGGAGTTCAGAAGATTGTCTTGACCAGGGCCACACCCCTAAATGCATTGAACTAGCCATGTGATTGGTTGATTAGATAATTGCATAAATGAGAAATTGAACAGGTGTTCCAATAATCCTTTAGGTGAGTGTATGTCTTTCTTGAGTATAGGCTACATTTAATGTAATTAAATGTACATTCCGAAATATCACATTTTATCCATTAAGAGAATGGATACTATAGCCTGCAGTGCATTATGGGTATTCTCTAGCCATTCTTTCTTTCTGTAATTTATCTCCAATGACCTATTGTCAAGGACAAGGAGTATATTAATTGCCCATCAACTGTTTGGTTATGGTTTGCTATATTTTTTTATCATTTTATTTCAAATAAATTTTAGGTTAATCTGATCAAGAAAATAACATTTGATTGGCCAGAGAAAGGCCTTCCATTTAAGTTATGATGCAAAATGGGGAAATGGTCAACTGTTTTACCTGTCAACTATGTTACTTTGGTCAACACTGTCATTGTCAACAATGTTTTGACAGATTTTTTACATCTTACATATCTAGTATCTTACATATCTAGTATACGGTAAAGAATATATATATATATATATATATATATATATATATATATATATATATATATATATATATGAAGAGTTCAGATGCAAAAGCCTCTAAGTGCCATTTGAAATTTTCTTCTAAAATGATAATTTTTATCAAGCTTGTATATTTAAGTTCAGTGATTTCACTTAAATGGCAATGAAGATTACCTATTAATTGTCATTTAAGTGAAATTACTGAACTTAAATATACAAGCTTGATAAAAATGGTCATTTTAGAAGAAAATTTCAAATGGCATTTAGAGGCTTTTGCATCTGAACTCTTCATATATATATATATATGTATATATATATTCTTTAGTGACTGTGCTGAGAATTTTACACAAATATCTGCAAAAAAAACAAAACAAAAACAAAAGTAAAATTGCAGTCCCTTAAAAATGTATCCCTTAATCAGTGTGTGTAATGGCATACAGTTTGTTTGCAACATAGTTGATAAACTCACCAGGGAAAACGTGTTTTTGTTGAGTTTAATGATTAAACTTTGTCAGCTGATATGTTACACTGATACAATATGCAACTGAAACCAATGGCTGTTTTATTTATTTAAAGCGTATTGTTTTGGCACTTTTTCGCTGATATGTAATGTACCCTAAATTATATGACTCACATAATGGCTTTTGTATAAGTGTTTTGTATTGGATATGGGTTTGTTCCTCTTCTAAATAGGCTATTGGGATTGGAATGCATTCTTTTCCAGTAGAGCTGTTGTAGGTATTGACAATATGTCTAACCAGTTCAATCTGAGGACACTGATGAGCCCTTTGGCCCATCCTAGCCTCAGTTTCCCTGAAGATTAAACTCCTCCAGTCTGCTTCACCTCAATCTAGATGTCTTTTAAAATGTTACTGCCAGGGTAAGTCACAGTTAGTTTCTAAGAACAAACCAGGATGGATACACAGAAACATGTTTACAATGAACTGTGTTTGTAGAGTGAAACTTCATTTACATTACCATTTACTTGCTATAAGAAATATTTGTACTTAAATCACGCAAATCATGTTATTTACATTTTATTAAATTTACAAAATATATATTATATTATATTTTGGATAATTGGATAATACAATATTTGGATAATTTTAAACATGTTTGACAAATTGAACAATTCAATTCATAAAAAAGGGTTGGGAAACTATGACTTACATATTATGTCTGGCATCTAGGGGATGTACAAAGTATTTCATCTCCTTTGCTTCATAGACATTTGTCTCATTGGCAAGTCAATACATTTCACAACATGATTACATCCAAACACTTGAAAAGACCTGAATTCTGCAGGGCAGATTATGCAAGGATAAGACATGTGAAGGTATTTATCAGAGTTTTTCTTTTTTTTTTTTTCTTTCAGTGGCTTGATCTTGGGCTAAGGTTGTTTTTTAGTTCAAAATAAAAATAGGCAACTAAAATATGTTACAGATAAAATGAGTAGGCTAATAGTGCCAATAAACTGACAGTCAGCAAATACAAAGAAGACAAAGAAGAGTAGGGCATTTGCCTTAATAAACAATTCAGCTGTACACAGTATTAAAGCAGTATACACAGTAGAATACTATTACACAGTATTCAGTTGTACACAGTTTTTTTTACACACTTTATATACACAATATTATATCTCATACTCGTCACCTTCACTCACTTACAGTAAAAGACACAACAGAGCTCTCTAGAGTTGACACAGAAGTACTACAACATGCTTTTGTTAATTCATACTTCAATAGGCCCATTGTCCTTATATGGAATCTTTTTAATACACTGGCCTCAAAATATTAATATTTAAATATAACAGATTGGTGATATTTGTGTAATATTTAGACACAGACTTTAAATCTTAAACTATTAAAATCCCTTAGCTTATAAAAATAATCAAATATGATTTCTAAAATTGTATTTGTGTCTTTTTTATTAAATGTTTTTTTTTTATAATTGTTATTGTTTTATTTTATTGAATTATAAAAAATGATTACTACTATTATGAACTCAACAAAGACTGGAATAAATGAACCTTTTCAGTAGGCCTATTTATTGTGTGAAAATTATTTAAATTATGTCTCTCCCACAGTTACAGCAACATATAGCACCACAACAAACATTTTAATCTGTGTATTATTTGCATTTGTAAAGTAAGAGAACCAAGCAGTTTTCTCCATGATTCCTTGTTTCCTTCAAAGCTGTGTTTAGTAAGAAAACATTGGCAATCTTGAGATGAAATATGAAATATAGGCTATGTGAACAAGACAAAGAAAAAAAATCGAAGTATATAATTTAAAAACAGAATACCTTATGTAGGCTATCATTTTCACGCAGGATGTAATTTTGTGGAAAAATGTGAAAAGACTCAATTGTGAAAAAGATTTAATTGTGAATTTAAAAGGATGTTGGCCATTCCAAAATATTTTTAAAACAATTTCCTCCAAAGAATGCTATTAAACCCAATATTTGAGATAAGTGGTGAGATGAGTAGTATACACATTTCAATTTGAATTTCAAAACTATTTGTCCCCAAGGGGCAATTAATGCGGCCATAGAATCACTTAAACAATATAAAAACATTAAATAAATAAAATAATGTGCACAGAATACATATTAATTAGGCTATAACCTAGGCCTATAAGTGGACACCTAATGTAATAATAATATTAATACAAGTCTATACCATATATAAGTATGAATAAATGTGTGAATATATGTATTTAATTGTGTAAATAATAATAATAACAATAATAAAATTAAGAGTCATGGCATGGTAAACAATAACACTGGTCTGGAATAGAAATATTCATGATAGAAAATGTTTCAGAAAAGTAGCCTATGTCATAGGCTAAATGACGAGAATTCCCAGCAGGTGATGAAATATTGGCTGAAATGTTGGATATTGTGGACAAATTAAACACATTTGTGACAGTGTAAAAGGTGTTTTAAAAGTCCCAGGCAAAAAAGCATCCTGTAAAATTGTCTTCTTTCCCACCCCATAAATGCACGGTGTCTCATGAAATATCTCGAACTAATATAGTTAATTAGATTCTCAGAGATTTTCAGCAAAGAACTCGACGATAGCCTACATAAAAAGGAGATCTCGCCTATGTCAGTGAGCTGTGCTCTCAGTCTCTACCTATAGGCGCATTCCGAGCAATAAAAACTTCCCGAGGGGCTGCAGTAAAGGAGGCGGTGTAGAAACAATGAGAAAGTAGCTGAATTGGGCAAAAACTGAAATTAATTTGAGACAAACACCAAACTTGGATCCGTGAACTTTAAACAACGGAATATTGTATTATTTTCCATGTATCCCAGTCTCCAGAGATCTGATTGTGAAGCCGCATGTTACTTTCTGCTGTGGTTATTCCCTTCCCTTCTGGCTCGTGTCGTGTAGCGTCAGAACAGTAGAGATCCGCCAACATCAGGAAGTTAAAGACTATCAGTGAACTGCCCGTTAATTCACCAATGTTATGGTAAGGTAAGGGGGATACATTCATTTTATGTTTATCTTTCGGACTGCATGTTATTGTTCTCAATTCAATTGTGTCGCATCTTGGTTGTGACATCGACGAAAATCACGTCGAACAAAAGAGATCATTCACTGTTAGCTGTAGTAGTGGGATGATACAACTTTACTAAAGCATCCAGAAAAACAGAACAAGCGAAGATAGATGTGAGCGAGAGGAATTTACTGCCTCTCATAGTCTCTTAAATATAAATACAAATGCTTTCTGAATTTGTGCTTATATGCAAACTTTGGTAAACCGACTGTATTCAGAATGTTTGGAAGATCTTCTCGACAATAAGACGCCGGTAAATTTTATTTATTTATTTATTTTTTAAGATTTCAGGGTTAAATTAAGTTATTATCAAAGTTTGCTACAACGAAACAAATATGGTTTTATGAACATGACACTTTAGTAGGGTTTTGCCATAGAAACATGTTTTGGAGATAAATATTTCACTAACCAAAAAGGAGTCTACCATGGGATTATTGTAGTTTTTGGGCAACATAACAACACCATTATGTTTTATCGACATGTTCCATAATATTTGTTGATGTACCATACCAATGATAGGCTACCACCAATTAATGTACCATGGGAGTTCTACAATAAAAGTACAAGAATCTATCAACAAAAACACCATATTGATAAAGTAGAGGATAGCCAGTAATTACATATAAGATTGAATAGGATGAATACAGTGAAGGATTCTTGTTAGCTTTCAAACTGTTTTGAAGGCAGCATTTAGTCAAATATCCATTTGAAACTCTTGAGCCATTGAAAGTCTGTCACCGTTTCTAGAGACTTGGTTCCATCTTCATTCAGAGGTAGAGAACCTCTTCATCCCCTTTCAGGACCATGTTAATTCCCCAGCAGGGAGAGTCTTTTGTGTCCACATCTCACAGCAACAGGCTCTGACATTCTTCAGGCCCCTTAAGAATCCATGGCACTTTCCTATTTGGTTTGCTGTCTCCTTTTTTGGGGAAATCATGTGGTGTGATTAAATTAAGCGTGAGCTCATTCTTTGTGTTTCTTAGATCTGAAACATTCTGGCCATTCAGGTAAACAGTTGGGCAGCTCACAATGCAGCTTGATAATCTAGCAATCATTCTTGAGGACTGACAAGTGTATTGCAACAAAAAAGCTGTATAGTGTGTATGTGGTATGTGTACATATTTGGAGATTTCCTGGGACAACAAGCTTGACATGGTGTTGTGATTGCCTACCATTTCAATTTTAACTGATAAAACAGTGCTTGATGCGACTCTAACATAATCATTCATATATCACCTTCACAGTACTGTCATTGAAGGCTCTAGGAAACTCTTACCTGTCATCATGTACTCAGCCTCAGTTTACTTAAACTAGGGATTTCTTTAAGTCTGAAATGTCATGCCTTTTTTGTTTAGATTAGGATTTCATTGAGGAGTAGAGTTTGTTGTTTCACATTCGTTATTTTACCATCTTACATGCCTGTACAAATAGGCATTTGCTACTTACACAATCTTGTGGTATCACAGTAAGGACCTGTCATAACACAGACTAGGTGAAAGTTTCATATAGCTTGCAGCAATGTCCTGTGATAGGTACGTGAAATGACTAACACTTAATGAATTGGTGGCTAATTCGTATGTAAATAATACAATCTCATTAAAAAAAAAAAGTGTAATTTTTTTAGAAAAGTAAGAATGGAGGTTCCCCTTACCAAAATTGACACTTCTTTTTTTTAATGGATTATTGCTGTATTTATTATTAATTATTTATCCGTGTACATCTTTATACTTGATTAAATTTCCCCTCCCTTTTGTAACAGCATCTCTTTTCTTCCTGATGACATGTTTATTGGTGTTAGGGTGGGACAACCTAGAGATTACAACAATAGCAAACCATATTTATCCAATCAATTCCCGATAGCGCTGAGAAAATGGTAAACTTTTATACACTAAATATTATCACAACTTTTATATCACAAAATATGATCACAATAAATGTTAAATCATTATTTTTTTTTAAGTTTTATGGCAGATTTTTGCTCCTTAGTGAATGTTGTTGAAGCCAGACTGTTAATTGTGGTTTTATCGTGAAAACACAATGAACACTTGCCGAACATGTGAAAAATTGATATTACATATTTTTGTCTTTTGACAATAGTAGTAGCTTAAAGTTAGCATTAAATCAAATTGGACTAATCTTCTTTTTATATGTAAAATTGTAGTGTTTATTATAAATGATTTATCTGTGCACTTCATTATTTTCTTTTAAATTCACGTACCTTATAATCTTTAATCAAATACATTACCCTTCCCTCCTCCATCGAAACGACCTCTCTTCTATTTCATTCACGTGCAATGGTGAAAGGGTGCGGCTAGATCCGATGAGGGTGCGGCTATCGGTGCACCGCCTCTCAGAGAATCGCACTCAAATCTGCCTCCATTTTGTTTGCAATGCCCAACCTCCAACAATCCAATCAATTCCCGAAGGATGAAATCAAGCCCTGCCATACATTTTTTTTTTCTAATTTCAGAAGCCATTTCACTCAAATATACGTCACAAAAAAGGAACAAATTACTCAACTTCTATTTCCGACTTTAAGTTGGGATGCAGATGTAAATTTATGTTCATAAAAAACAAAAAACAGTAAACATATGTTAAAATTATAACCATGTTTATTGGTTAAAATTCTAATATTCTGACTTTGAGACATTTTCTCTGGCTTTATATTTTAAATCACGAGGCATTTGTGGTTTGAATGGGACAAAACTTCGCTGAACTCAACTCTGTTTAGTGGTCACATGACTCATTCGCTCTAAGCTCGCATAACAGATATGGCAGGGCTTATTAGTTTGGCCAATTGTATTGGACCAGTGCGACAGTCTGGATAAATTACATGGATAAAATCAAGTCCTGCCCTACATTTCTTATTCAAGAAGCTATTTACTCCAATATACATCACAATAAGGAAGAATCTTCCATTTAGGGGTGGGTAATCTTACCAAAATTTTAAATTACAATCTTATAACGAACAATCACGATCTGAATCGCAATCTTACCAATTTTGGGATGTACGATCAAAAATATCCAGACTGGAACAAGCCTATGCTCTATGATCTGTTTTTACAATTTAAAACACAGTATTACATTAACAAATAAACATATGACTTACTTATGATCATTGTTTCTCGATTATCACGTTTTTATAATCATTGGAAGCCAAAATCGAAACCAAAACTAAAATTTGATTCATCGCACATCCCTACTGCTGTTGAATTGTTTTTCTATTGTATCACCACACATGAAAGACACATGATAGAGACACATGATACAATTTGGCCAGTTAGCACAGTCATCTAGTAGGCAGTCATTGCTGTATTTTAACATTATTAAAAGGACACAAACGATCATGATCTCTACCGTTCGCTTAGAAGATCATGGACGTCTTCAAGATTGATCACGATATAGGATCGCCGGATCGCCCTCCCCTACTGTTTGAAAATTTTATGCCGACTTCATTCAGCGTTTCTCAGAAATTGCTTACTGCATCTTTAAATACTGTGTTGTTTAGGGGTCCAACATGTCTTCAGTTTCTGTCCTCACAGTTTCTCTCCTAAACTTCTTCCTTGCAGTAGGGTGAATTAATTTTTTCACTTTAAACAATTCATGAAAAAAAACCAACACACCCAGGATGTTAGGTTTAGGTTGAACATTTTACCTAACCTAGCTGGATCAAATAAACCCAGCGCTGGGTTGCAAAAATGGCCTAATTTATAGTTTTTAATCCTTTTTTAGAGTGTGCAAGATTTTACAGAGAGAGCTTTATGTATTCAAAACCCTGATCAGAATCAAATTTCCTTGTTTCTGGTCCAGAGGTCAGTGTGCTGATTCAGAGCTCTTGTGCAATCTTGATTTATGGTCTTGATTATAACTTTCTAAACAAATGTTCCTTTTTTTTCTCTTCATAGATTTGTTAATTCTGTGTCAGTACATGGACACTTTCCAGATGGTTCAAGAAGTTGCAGTTCGAAGAGATATGGGGCTGATTTAGTTGTGATAACACCAATGGCCCTTCACTGACGTGCTGCTTGACCTCAACAGAGAAGAAAGCGTTTTCTCTCAAGTGCCGGCATCAAGGTTCTGCAGAATGTGTCACGTCATAGTCACATGCCGCTCTATGTTATGGACCTTGATGAGCATTGTGGTGGCATTTGCCGAGCTGGTGGCATTTATGAGCGCTGAATGGCTTGTGGGAAATCCAGATGGTTCTGAATTCAACTTCACCATCACCGCTTCCCAACGCAGCGACCAGCGCACCCTGGGTATTTATAACCGCTGCATCAAGATGGCACAGCAGAAGGTGGTCCAGTGTGGGCCGTACGCCACAGACTTTATGGAAATAGCCAGTGGCTTCTGGCAGGCAACTGTTATATTTCTAGTCATCGGAATCTTTCTCCTGTCTGTTGTGGGCATCCTTTCGGTTTTCAGCATGTGCTTCCAGAGTATCTTGAAGAAGAGCATATTCAATGTGTGTGGCCTGCTTCAGGGAATAGCAGGTAAGATGGGAAAGTATATATCGAAGCACTGCTTTCTTAGATTCTTGGCAGTCTTTTGTGGTGGTCTTCTTAAGCTTAACACCACAATCAATTAAACCGAAAATTAGGGAGTGTGTTTAAGTGAGACACTCAAGTTACCCCACAGAATGCTCTGAACTCACAGATTCAAGGGTTTGACATTCCTCTGGTGACCTCAAAGACCATGCTATCTAATTATGAGCTTCAGGACTCTCATCATCCTATTACAGAAAAGACAGTCTAAATATTACGGCATTGGAAATGTTACTTCAGTGTCTCCAATGTTTATATAACCTTGTTGAGCTTGTCCTATTTCTTATTTAAAACAGAACTTGATCTCCAGCTAACAGAGGCACAATGTTTGAAAATCTCAAACATTTCAAACGTGTGTCGTGTGTCTTTATTACTTACAACCGAATAAATGTGTTAAAAGTCTTAATAAAAATATATACATTCTTCTTTTAGTTAAAAAAAAATATAGTTCTTATTATAGTAGATTATATTATTAAAGGGACAGTTCACCCAAAAATGAACATTTTGTTATTAATTACTCAACCTTATGTCGTTCCAAACCAGTAAGACTTTCATTAATCTTCAGAAAACATGCATAAAAGGAGGGGCGGGGACAGTGAAGGATGAGAGAGGACCAGGCCTGGCCTATTTTACATTATTTTGTTTATTTGTGCCGCAGTCTATTTATTTTATAATTAAAGTATGGTCTTATATGTTTGCCAGTTCCCGCCTCCTCCTTCCCCAATCAACAAACAATGTTACAATTAGTTGATACTATCTCTTTAAACTTTTTAAAGCGTCAAAGTGGTAGTTGCGTAGCTGTCTATGAAGAAACCGAAAGCTCTCAGATCTCATCAAAAAGATCTGTGTGTTTCGAAGATGAGCGAAAATCTTATGGGTTTGTAACGACATGAGTGAGTAATTATTAATGACAGAATTGTCCTTTTTGGGACTATCCCTTTAAAGTTGCAAGTTGCTGTATTTTGATGTACAATGGAGTGTAATTGATTATCAAAATAGAAAACGTAAGGTGGGGAACTCGATTCTTTCATTTGGCTGTTTATCGGATTTTGAGATGTGCACGCGATTTGCTTGCTAAAATGAATCCGCTCTTACAGCAAGTTGTGAATGAATGAGTTGTCACTGTATTCTGATTAAAAAATATGAGGTAAATCAAATAAAAACGACACATGCATGAATAAATCGTTCATAAACTATATAATGGATTTAGAATGGATTTTAATTTCATTCCGGCTTGAATGCTTTGTGAATACAGCCCTAGGAATCCAACCTCCTTTTGTTACCATTTCGAACCAGTTTAAAGGAACAGAGCTGTAATGTTGACTGTGGCAGGGCCCTCTGAGTCACAATACCAACAGATCAGTCTTGATAATGTACCTTACTTGCAGTCATGTCTGGAAGCACTAGAACAATAGAGTATTACAGTACAATAAAAATATCGTGGTTCATTTTATAGAAGACCAAGACCAACAACAGGCACAAGCAAATTACATAGCTCTTGTATGATTTAATTGAAAGATTTACAACACGGTGATTGAGTAATTTGTGAATAGTGAGTGTGCGTGACTTCAGCGTGACTTCAGAGACAGGATCTCACTTGCCTATTTAGAGTGAGAACACGGAATAAAATAGAGGGATCACAGTGACTGGCTCTGTTTGGTATGAAGATTAGATCAGCGAGAGTTCTTGCCTTGACTTTTAAACAGTACTTAAAATTAAATCACAGAGTTTGAGGCAAATGTATATTTAAAGCATAATCACATAGCTCATTAGAGGCCCAAATGACACTGAATTTAAATCGTGACTCGTGGGTCACCCTTTGTTATCACAGGGAAAACGTTCATGTTGTAAAGATATTTCTTCTGATGATGTTATCACACAGTTCAAAAGGGCTACAGGGTTGTTGTCAGGACAAACAAAGCTAAATCTCAGTTTGTGTCTTCATGTCTTCAAATTCTATGCAAATTGAGAAATAATACTATAATGACTAATTAATGACATTGAAATAACTTTCAGAATAATTTTTTTTATGGAAGATAAAAACATTGCCAGTCAGAATCCAGCTCGAGCATTTAAGGTGGCAGACAACATAACTGCATACACACACAACATAACTGCATACACGGTTACAAAATGTTATATATATATATATATATATATATATATATATATATATATATATATATATATATATATATATAAATTTTGATGCAAGCGGACTATTAAAATGAATGATTAAATCTATCCTTTAAAATATGACAACATCCTAGTATTGTTGTGTCAATAACATCACTCCTATTGTCTTTGGAAAATGTAAAAGTGTAGGTTTTCATGCCATTATTTTAGACATTCATGTACTGGATGTGTTTCTATTTGTTTGTTTGAAGTGGTTGTCTTTGTAATTACAGCATTCCCGTTGTCCTCTTTGCAGGTCTATTCCTCATTCTAGGTCTGATGCTCTATCCTGCAGGCTGGGGCTCTAAGAAGGTGGTTGACTACTGTGGCCAGGATGCGTCGCCATACAAAGTGGGCTTGTGTTCTCTGGGCTGGGCCTTCTACACAGCCATAGGAGGCACTGTTCTCACTTTTCTCTGTGCCATGTTTTCAGCCCAGGCTGAGATCGCCACCTCCAACGACAAGGTGCAGGATGAGATTGAAGAGGGACGCAGTCTCATTTGTGTGCTGTGAGCCCAAACACCACAAATGAAAGAGAAACATCTGTTTTCCATGTTTTCTGCTTTAAATGACTGTTGCATAAATGGGAATGTAGTTCAGACCCTTCTGTCGGTCTCCTGAACAAAGACTTTACAAATGTATTTGCTTTTGCTTTCTTACTCTTATCCCAACCTATCGCTATATCGCCATTGCAAAATATACAAATCGTTAACTTAATTATTCCTAGGGAAAATAACTAAACTAAAACTTTTTAAACTAACAAATGCCTTTTTAACATTGTGTTTAAGCAAATGCATTTTATCAGTATTTTGATTGTTACTCAATTTTACATGGGAATTTATTTTTTATTTTTTATAATGGATGGAACAATGCTGTAAGCAATTTTGTTTATGGAATGACATACTGAAAATAATTTTAGTCTCTTAAAGATATCTGAAATAACTGCCCTGTATCTGTGATCTCTTTAAACTGTAAAATAAAAATGGATTCTTTGTTTAGCCAATCAGAAGGCGATTGATGTGCTTTCTGGAATAGCATGATCCTGCAATAGGCCTACAGGGTTTCTATCTTTTGATAACAGACTTTTTGGTGCTTTTCCACTGTGTGGTACAACTCGGCTCACTTTACTTTGGCTCGGTTTGCAGTTTCGTAACGCTTCAAAGTGGGTGCGATTATAGACTTATCGTTATAGTTGCACCACCATCACCACCTCTACTCTACTGGCCACGATAGTACCATTTTTTTCTTTTTAAAGTTGTGTGTGAGAAATCCAATGATTCTGGTAGTGATGATTTTCTGACCAATCAGAGATCTGCAGTGTTTACATGTCACATTTTAGTATCGATACCATAGATTGTAAAAAATTATGGAAACAGTGTCCATGACATCACTCGTAGGTTTCTGAAAAGCATTTTTGAAGCCTAAAGTGGGCGGAGCTGGCAGTTGCCATATTGGCATTGCGTCATTGCACGTCATTCCCGGGAAACTGAAGTGAGTGGAGCTGAGGTGCCTGGTTGCTGAAAACAAGCCTGCCCAGCTTAACGTGATCAAGTTGTCAATAGATGGAAGATATTGGTGGTTGATTTTGAACGTTTCCAGCTTACTTTTGACATAAATAACCAGGCTAAATCTATTATTGGTATTATTCTTGGTATTGGTATTAAGTTAATATGAAATTTTAGGTTCTAAATAAAAATTTTGTAAAATACTTTTAAAAAAAATTCTCATTAAAATTTTATATTGGTAGAGACACATCTCTAGTGTCCCTACTGAATTCTACGCCCCTGGTATTTTAAGAAAACTCAAATTGTCCCTGGTCAAAAACAGCTCTGCTTTCAGCACGCCATTTGAGTGCATATGTCTTTAAATGATAATGAGCTTCACTCACTCTGCCCCTCTGTTCTGTGGCCGTTTAGACAATGCACGTGGAGTATAGGCATAGGCAGTTAAAAGAAATGGACACAGCGACCCCATGGATTTCAA
Organism: Pimephales promelas; assembly: GCF_988280905.1. Taxonomy (NCBI): domain Eukaryota; kingdom Metazoa; phylum Chordata; class Actinopteri; order Cypriniformes; family Leuciscidae; genus Pimephales; species Pimephales promelas. The sequence continues at coordinate 20,309,702 of NC_142772.1, forward strand.
CTTGAAGCCAGCTAAGCTGATCGGCAGGCGTACTGCGCAGGCTCAAATTGAGCCTGTCACGTGAGCAACTTGTACGTTTTCTAGTAGCTGTAAAATCTGAATAATTCCCTTCCGAATCTCACAGAGATGGAGAAAGTGAGTATTATCCATGAGCAGCAAGATCAACTTTGACACTCTATGGGCTTCTCCTCCTGTCTATACGGTAATTTCTCTACTGTGCGACGGAGAGTCGATTCGTTATGACGCAAACGTTAGCCTATTTTTACAAAAACTGCTTCTACGGGGCCATAACGTGAGATACAAGGTAATGGAGCCTTTTATACATTATCATGTTTCTTTAGAAATAAAAAATGGACAAATGGAGTCTTTGGACACCTCGGATAAAGTGGGACATTCTAAAACGCTTAACGTGAAAAACGCTTAACGTGGCTTACTGTACTAAGACAGTGATATTAAAAGACCAAATTCAGTACACATCATATTAATAAACCATACTATGTATAAAAAAATAAGATGAGTCCAGAATATCAACACAACGCGATTAATAACACGTTAAGCATTTTCTTCCCATAGAAAACCGTTATGAGAAAACGCTTAACGTGGCTTACTGTACCAAGACAGTGATATTAAAAGACCAAATTCAGTACACATCATATTAATAAACCATACTATGTATAAAAAAATAAGATGAGTCCAAGATATCAACGTAACGCGATTAATAACACGTTAAGCATTTTCTTCCCATACAAAACCGTTATGAGAAAACGCTTAACGTGGCTTACTGTACTAAGACAGTGATATTAAAAGACCAAATTCAGTACACATCATATTAATAAACCATACTATGTATAAAAAAATAAGATGAGTCCAAGATATCAACACAACGCGATTAATAACACGTTAAGCATTTTCTTCCCATTGAAACCATCATGAGAAAACGCTTAACGTGGCTTACTGTACCAAGACAGTGATATTAAAAGACCAAATTCAGTACACATCATATTAATAAACCATACTATGTATAAAAAAATAAGATGAGTCCAAGATATCAACGTAACGCGATTAATAACACGTTAAGCATTTTCTTCCCATACAAAACCGTTATGAGAAAACGCTTAACGTGGCTTACTGTACTAAGACAGTGATATTAAAAGACCAAATTCAGTACACATCATATTAATAAACCATACTATGTATAAAAAAATAAGATGAGTCCAAGATATCAACACAACGCGATTAATAACACGTTAAGCATTTTCTTCCCATTGAAACCATCATGAGAAAACGCTTAACGTGGCTTACTGTACCAAGACAGTGATATTAAAAGACCAAATTCAGTACACATCATATTAATAAACCATACTATGTATAAAAAAATAAGATGAGTCCAGAATATCAACACAACGCGATTAATAACACGTTAAGCATTTTCTTCCCATAGAAAACCGTTATGAGAAAACGCTTAACGTGGCTTACTGTACCAAGACAGTGATATTAAAAGACCAAATTCAGTACACATCATATTAATAAACCATACTATGTATAAAAAAATAAGATGAGTCCAGGATATCAACGCAACACGATTAATAACACGTTAAGCATTTTCTTCCCATACAAAACCGTTATGAGAAAACGCTTAACGTCCCAGACAGCAAAAATCATGCGGGCCAGATCTGGCCCAGAACCTTCATAAGTTCTGGGCCAGATCTGTAAAACGGACCCGGGCCGGTGTCCTTTAGCACAACGGGCCAATGCCGGTGTGGATCCGGTTTTCACATCTGGGCCGGCACTGGGCCGGCACTGGCCCAGCTCCAGAACAGATGAGAATTATTTTAGTTATTTGGCCCAAAGGTGGGCCAGATCTGGACCAGTTCCATACTGGATCCGGGCCAGATCTGGACAGGCACTGGGCCAGCTCCATTTATTAGTTCTGGCCCGGAATCACACCACCTCTGGCATCTGTCATAACCTTGATCTATACCACAAAACAAACCATATACAAAAATACAGATTTTTTTCAGTTAAAGGGGTAGTTTAGTTTGTTTTAGATGTTGTGCATGATTCAGCTTGTACTATGGGTCCTAGTAATAGATATCAGTGAAGGTATACCATTTCTGTCTGAGAAGTGTAACAAATAATGACTTGTATATTTTCAAAGTACACTAAAGCTGATGATTCACAGAGCAACTTTTAGAGCAATTGTACTGGGCAATGTTGTCGTCAATTGTAATGAGTAAATATTACTACCGTAATCCCCTTCCCCCACCATCTTACGATTTCTTGTTTTACTTGCGTTTTCTTTTTCCTAGCATTTTAAACCCGATTAAATTTCTTTCTTGGAGCACAAAGCATGGATAGTCAAAGCTGTTACACAGACTGTTTCTATTTGTCCTGCATAGAATTTCAACAAAGAAAGTGATAGAACAGATGAGTGACACATTTAAAATTTTATTTAAAATACACATTTTAAAATTTTATTTTAAAATGTCTAAAATAAAAAAGACAGGACAGAAACTTAAAACAAAGTAGATAATTGCCAAACTAAAAATCAGTCTAATAAACACATTTCTACAGATAATTTCTGTCTTGAACAACTGTTGGAACAACCGTCACATAACGTCCAACAAACCATCATGGAAGAGTGTGGGATGGCTGATGCGTTCATTCCTGCAAAGTATAAAAAGAGTGTAAGAACTCAATTGATAATGGCAATCACAAATTACATGAAAATCCACTGAGATTGGTAATATTAAAGGGGACTAGGCTGGAAGATTTGACCTAAAATCAAAATCCAGATTAAGAGAACATTTTACCACAATTACAACTAATGAATGATTATCTTGTACCGCAAACATGCTTAACTGTTGTAGTTGGGGTGTTTTTTGTAGTTAAAGGACAACTCCGGCGCAAAATGAACCTTTGGTCTAATTACACATTGCTACCTAGTCAACCGTTATCTGAGATTTGTTTTCATGATTGCCGAATGTAAATAGTTTTATCTCTAAAAACAGTTTAGCCTATAGTGCTAGTATAATGCTAGTATATAGGGCATAGAATAATGACAAGTAAAAATCGCTTGTTATTACCACTAACAAGGCTCAAAATAGCCCCACAGTAACACGGTAGCATAACAAAGGTGCCTACATTCAAACCGAAGCATTGAGAACTTTGTCAGTGTCCATACAGTTTAATAAGAAGATATTTTATACACACAGTCAACTTCGCGAATACAGGAAGAAGCCATCTTTGAAAAATAGTCTCTTCCAGTCGATCTAAGAACGCCGATCCATGTCCACCGGTGAGATGTGAATAAGGTGATAATGTGAGCGCGAACAGTAGGCTACGTGTACATATTGAAGAGAAGAAAACGGTTCGTGTTTGTGTTTCTTCCGAAAACAACGGACCATATAAGATTCTGCACAGTTCAGCGCACTTGGATCGGCGTTCGTAGATCGACTGGTAGAGACTAATTTTCAAAGATGGCTTCTTCCTGTATTCGCGAAGTTGACTGTGTGTATAAAATATCTTCTTATTAAACTCTATGGACACTGACAAAGTTCTCAATGCTTCGGTTTGAATGTAGGGACCTTTGTTATGCTGTCGTGTTAGTGTGGGGCTATTTTGAGCCTTGTTAGTGGTAATAACAAGCAATTTTTACTTGTCATTACTCTATGCCCTATATACTAGCATTATACTAGCACTATAGGCTAAACTGTTTTCAGAGATAAAACTATTTACATTCGGCAATCATGAAAAAAAATCTCAGATAACGGTTGACTAGGTAACAATGTGTAATTAGACCAAAGGTTCATTTTGCGCCGGAGTTGTCCTTTAAATCTGTATCTGTATTGCATTTTCAAACTTCAAACAAAAATCATTAAAATTAACAAGTTAATAGATGTTTTCTCTGGAAGTATGTTGGTTTGAGGTGAAAAAAGTTAGTCTGGAGCCCTGGTGGTCACACACCCGTGTAACAGCGTGAGAAGATGGCCTCCATTGTAGTCAGCGCTCAGTTGGTTTAGTTTGTCATTTGCTAAGTGATCGTAATAAATAAACACATAGGCTTACACAATCCCTTTCGTCCTATAGATGCATCCTACAGAATATTTCTATCGTTCCCAGGACAGCCCTGAAAAAATATGTCACTGTTCCTACATACGTACTACGTAGCTGCAATGCTATTAACAACAATTTGCAAAGTTAAACACAAAACAAATGTTTCTACAAAAGACTAGCACAATGATTTATCTACAATTTACCATGGTTAATGCATCTCTGGCCACGGCACGTTCTTTGCGGCCACCTCCGCGGTCAGAGGCCGGGTTGAACCAGCGGATGGCGTGCTGGTTAATCTCGTTGTCCGATGCGCTGCTAGCAACTTGGTTCTTCCTTACAGCCTCTGTTAAGAGAGAAAGTCAATTGGTTGATGGGTACAAATTCTGAAAATTACCTCTAAGTCAAGCCAATAACCCACTGTTTTGAGAAAAGCTTTAGATGTTGCCCATGTTTACTATTGTTGGTGTGGCAGAATACCTAATTTTGTGTAGACTTTCATTTAGTAACTCAAAACAAATGAATAACTAATCACAACTAGATTGTATTGGATCATCCTTAAATCAACCTTTTCAAGAGGAAGTGATTATGTGAGTAACCAGTTCTGTCATGACTGCAATCTATTTCAGCACTGCTATCAAAGTATTTTTTTTGGCTTTAAAGTTGCATCCCTTATTATGCATTATTAGTAGTGTAAAACTAGTAAAATAAAAATTCTTACTAGTAACATTTGGAATAAATACTAGTATCTAATAAATATGTACTAGTATCTAATGAATAAGTACTAATATCTAATGAACAAGTACTAGTATCTATTTAATAGGTACTAGTATCTAAAAAATAAGTACTAGTACCTAATGAATAACTACTAGTATCTAATGTATATGTACTAGTCACAATTGGAATACATACTAGTCAGAACTGAATAGTTGATATCTGAATGACAGATCCCCATGGAAGTCAATGGCAACAAAACTCACAATATTTAGTCACAAAAGAATAGTCAGTCACTATCGCAATAAGTACTAGTACCTAATGAATAAGTACTAGTATCTAATAAAAAAGAACTAGTATCTAAGTACTAGTATCTTTAAAAAGGTTCTAGTACCTAAAGAATCAACACTAGTATCTAAAGAATGAACACTAGTATCTAAAGAATTACACTAGTAGCTATTGAATAAGTACTAGTACTTAATGAAATAGATACTAATATCTAAAAAATAAGTACTAGTAGCATGAAAATAGAGACTAGTAGGTTAAAATGATTAAATGTTAAGTGGCTTGCCATAACCCAAATAAATATCCAAATGAATCAGGCACTGCTCAACCATAATACCACGGCGGGATTTCATACAAAGTCAACGAAAAGAAACGGAGAGATGCGTTTTCCCGCCCATAGACCTTATATTTGTCATAATTTGACAGTGAACTTAGTAAACAATTAATTTACACCTATGAATTAACGTTAACTTATAATTAATGTCAGATGAAAATTCTAATTTCTTCTAGCTTTGATTTTTAATACTTTACCTATCATAACTTCATAATGTTGTGCTTTATCATAGCAGGATAAGGATTTAAAAAAAAAAAGTCGGAAAAAATACTTAAGTTAACTTACCCTATTAATCCGGGGCTCTCGCAGCCAGGGGTGAAGAAAATATCTAAAAAGGAAGACAGGTGCTGTTAATTAACGTTAGTGCTGTTCAAAACTACGTATACAACATCATTGTAAGTTAACTAACGTTAAACAGCATTAATGTTTAAGCTAGCTACACACAAAGTTGTTTATTAATGCTAGCTTAGCTATCAGTTCATTCAGCTAACCCAGCTAAAAAGAGTAACGTTACGTTACGTTAGCCAATCTTCAATAGCCATAGTAAGAAGTTAAAACCCGGTCAAAACTTTCTGAAATGTTGATAACAAACATTACACCGCTATTAAAAACAAGCACACTAAACTGTTTGACTGTTTGATATCGTTCAACTTACCGTTATAAACTCTTTCCACGGAGCTTGCAGTCCGAAGATCCAAATGACCAACAGTTCACGCGCTCGTTCCAACGGCCCCGGGCCAGAACAACAACGATTCCGCCGACTGACTTCTGATCTGGAATGAACCGGTTAAAAAAAAAAAATGGAAACAATTCGCGCGCTCGTTCCGACGAGTCCGGGCCAGAACTATTATGATTCCGCCGACTGATGGATGTTCACGCCTACTCCCGATGTACACAGACTACATGCGGGCCGTATCTGGAATGGGGCAGTAAAACGGGGGTGACTGTTACACGGATCTGCCGGTTTGGAGGCGGATCCGGCCCAGAGTCAGCTGCTATCTGGGGTGGCTTACTGTACCAAGACAGTGATATTAAAAGACCAAATTCAGTACACATCATATTAATAAACCATACTATGTATAAAAAAATAAGATGAGTCCAAGATATCAACACAACGCGATTAATAACACGTTAAGCATTTTCTTCCCATTGAAACCATCATGAGAAAACGCTTAACGTGGCTTACTGTACCAAGACAGTGATATTAAAAGACCAAATTCAGTACACATCATATTAATAAACCATACTATGTATAAAAAAATAAGATGAGTCCAGAATATCAACGCAACGTGTTTAATTACATGTTAAGCATTTTCCTCCCATAGAAAACCGTTATGAGAAAACGCTTAACGTGGCTTACTGTACCAAGACAGTGATATTAAAAGACCAAATTCAGTACACATCATATTAATAAACCATACTATGTATAAAAAAATAAGATGAGTCCAAGATATCAACACAACGCGATTAATAACACGTTAAGCATTTTCTTCCCATTGAAACCATCATGAGAAAACGCTTAACGTGGCTTACTGTACCAAGACAGTGATATTAAAAGACCAAATTCAGTACACATCATATTAATAAACCATACTATGTATAAAAAAATAAGATGAGTCCAGAATATCAACGCAACACGATTAATAACACGTTAAGCATTTTCCTCCCATAGAAAACCGTTATGAGAAAACGCTTAACGTGGCTTACTGTACCAAGACAGTGATATTAAAAGACCAAATTCAGTACACATCATATTAATAAACCATACTATGTATAAAAAAATAAGATGAGTCCAGAATATCAACGCAACGTGTTTAATTACATGTTAAGCATTTTCCTCCCATAGAAAACCATAAGAAAACGTTGCGGAGTAAAAAAAAAAAAAAAATCCCCTTCAACGGCCTTTTGTGAACACGCCCCATTTTAGAGGACAAGGTTGCCTACAACCAATCACAAATCTTTGTTTTTGGATGTCCAATCACCACACAATGTAATCTTTTGAAATCCGTGTAACTGTCATTTGTAAGTATATATAAGGCAATGTCAGTGGCACTGACACCACAAACTGTCATTTGTGCAGTCACCTTGCTAGTCGCTGTATAGATCATTAAGTTCAGATTTTTGGAATCGAAATTTCTTTATAAAAAGCCTTTTTAAAGGCTACAACTCATTTTCACTGGTGTCATTCTAATTACCAGGGTATTCTTAATATACATATATTATATAATATTATATTATAGTATATTATATTATTACTAATATTATAGTATATTATATTATAGTATAGTATTTTATATTTTGTTGTATTTGTTTGTTTTGTCTTTTTTCCCCCTTTATTGTATATTCACATTGACACAGGTGAATATAAAAAATGACTTTAATGCAAAGACAGTCAGAGTTTACACTTAAAGAAGCAGAAGCAATTCTAGATGATGTTGAAAAATACAAGGAGTTAATTTCCACCGAACCACCATTACATCCAAAGGGTGGTGATGTGTTCCTTTACACAAGTTCACAGTCAGATAAACCTAACATGGACTTTAGGTTTGATCAAATGATGTGGAAGCAGAAGGGTTCAAATTATCACAACATCAGAAAGTATGGGGGAAGGGTTTTAAAACGCTACTATCACATTAGAGCTGGTGAATGTGAAAAAGGCACCTCCTCAGAATTCAGGAAGTGCGTTTACTCTCTTGTTAATGAGGAAAAAAAATCCTATTTGATTCATTACCTGGGAAATGAGACCGTATATGTACCACGAAAGCATGGAAATGCCAAAACGGACCGAGTATTTATTCCCTCCAAAAAAGAAGTTTTCTCGAACATACTTTTAAACGATCACGGTCAAGCCCCGTCAAACATCTACAAAACTGTCCTTGCTAAAACAGGCAGTGTTAATCTGGAGCACATGGCAGTAAACACACCACGAAACCTTAAACAAGTCCAGAACACAGTATATGCACAAAGATGCAACCAACGAATATCACGAGATGAACTGTTTAGTTTGCATGAATTGGCATACCAACTACCAGGTTTCATATGGAACATTACAACGTTCCCGGACCTTCTTGTTTATGCTGGCATGACAGACATTGTTGATTTGGCATGTGCAAACTTAGATGAATCAGTGAGGTTTGAGTACCCACAAATGATTAGTTATGACACAACATTTCAAATGGGGGATTTTTATGTGTCTGTGCTGGCTATGAGAAACACTGCACTGGTCAATGACCCAGTGTATCCAGTTGGCTTCATGCTACATGAACGTAAATTCATGCAACACCATGAGAAATTTCTGACTGAGATTTTTGGAAAGCTGGGAATGGACTCAAAAAAATACCAAAAGATACCAGTGACAGTTGACAGGGAGAAAGGAATTGTAGGTGCTTTGAAAAAAAACTTTCCCAATCTAAGTGTAGTGTTCTGCCGCAACCACATCTTGCGAGATGTGGAATATTGGGTTAAGACACATGGGGGGAAAAGGGATGATGTGAAGGTCCTAAAAGACCATGTTGAGCAGCTCATTGATTCCTCCTGTCCAGATGAGTTTGATGCCCGCTATGATGCCTTCGGAAAAGTATGGTCAGAAGGATTCCTCTGCTACTTTGACCATCACCTGAAAGCAGACATTTGTGAAAACATGGCTGCATACTACACCAAACAATTCTGTGCATTTAAAGACAAAACACCAACAAACAATATAAGTGAGAGCATCAACAAAATGATAAAATCCCAAAATGAATGGCGAGAACTTCCAGTGGACGCAATGGTGCTCTCACTGTACTACATGCAGTCATACTTTTTATTTGAATTTCAGAGGGCAAAATGTGGCTTGGGAAATTATGCAATGAAGCAGAACCTCAGTGTAGCAGTGACGGATGTGAAAATGCCCCCTTTTCTTCCTTTGGAAGAAATCATCAAAAGAATAAAGACCAACACAGAAAATGAGCCATGCAAAGTTGAAGGAGTGAAACTTCTGTCTTCTCAGACATCTTTGGCCAAGACAGTCATTGAAATGGGTCTGGTGAGTCTAAATCCATCATTGAAAGTGTTTGTCGTGAAAAGTCCCTCAAACGAATCAGTACATGTAGTTCGGAATACTGCAAATGGTGCATTATGCTCTTGTCCCAGCACTGGAAAATGCTACCACATTTTTGCAGTAGAAATGGCTACGGGGCTTCACTTTGCTACAAATCGAACATACAGCCTCTCAGTGATGCGGAAGAGAGGGAGAGGCAATGAAACAAAATCGGGCCGGAAAAAACCCAGAACAAAAGATTATGATTATATGGTGAACCCAGCACCAGACTCTTTACTGTCTTCATTGCCTGACTCTCTGGTAGACAACATTCCACAAATTCCAATGGATGCTGAAAACGAGGACAAAACAAAAGATCAAAATAAGTCTTCCGATACAGCTGCTCTGTCTAAGGAGCCACCACAGACTGATGCTGGGAAAGATACTTGCCAGTTTGGGTGCTCATATGAATCCGCCTCTTTGGTGGACAGCATGCCATCAATTTCTTTGAATGCTGAAAATAAAAAAAATACAGAGCAGGAGTGTTCTGATAAAGCTACATTGTCAAATGTGCCTTCACAACCTGAAAAAGAGGACAACACTTACCAGTTTTGGCTTTCAAATGGTGACAGTCTGCCTCTAGAACCACATCTTTCCAGAGTATCTACACCAAACAGTGCAGGGGATTCCTTTGCTCCTTGGATGGGCATCAATGACATTCATGACTGGGCAAAGGTCTCTCCCAAAAGCCGCTGTCTATCTCCAATGACCTGGCTTGAAGGGGAAACAATTGAGCAGGCAATTAATGTCTTCATTCACCAACAAAAAAAGTCAGACTCAATTCTATGTGTACCCACATACCTTTACCAGCTAGCTGCACTAGAAGACTTTACTCCAATTTTGCAGTTTTGTGCTGCAAAAAAGGCTCTAAATTATGATCTAATCATAATACCCTTCAACACTGACATTACTGGCTGTGGTTATCACTGGGTTCTTGCCACTGTAAATTTCAGAGAGCGAGAAATCTCAGTGTTCAATTCAATCCACAGTCTTAAAACTTTGAAGCATGCTGCTCCAAAACTAATGAAAGTAGTAGCTTGCATGTACACTTCAGCAACAGAAACCTTTCAGGCTTCTGACTGGAAAACTTCAGATGTGGTGAATACTCCACAACAAGGAAATGGGTATGACTGCGGTGTCTTCACTGTAGTGAATGCTTGTGCTATCATTGACAACACACCATTAGGTCCAGTCAACAGTGTCAAGGCAAGAATGTGGATTCATACCCTTATTGAACAGTATGAGCCTCCAAAGGTCAGAAGGGCAGGACTCTCACACGAAAAACTGCAATGCTTTAAAAAAGAAGTACAGGCAGTCACACAAACAGTACATGTAAGCAAAGCAGATTACACTGGTACCTTGAAAAGACTAGACCCAAACAGCAAAGATTGGACTCTCTGTTTAACCTCAACGTGTAAGGGTGACCCAAAGCACAGAGATGACTATATCTTGTGCATTATTTGCCGAAGGTGGTTCCACCTTAAATGCACACCATCAGCTGACCGGTTAGTTGTTGCTTGCACAGATTATCATAAATGTCTTATGTGCTGTTCCTGAGGCAACAAATTTGAAACAACACAATGAAATGTGTTAACACTGTGAATGAAGTGGAGGTTTTCATGATCAATAAAATTGATAGTGAACTGTTGCAAATACCCCAGAAAGAAAAAAGAAATAATAGACTATAAAATATATATTATATTATTCCATATATATATATAAATAAATACATTATATTATATTTAAATACATTATATTATAATACATATATTATATTTATAAATATTATATAAACATATATATAATTATTATTATTCCATATATATATATATATATATATATAAATAATATCATTATTTATATATATATATATATATATATATATATAAATAATGATATTATATATATATATATATATATATATACATACACACTGTGTGCCTAATTATTATGCAAGTTGATTTTCTGATAATATTATTTTCCCAAGCACCTTTTAAATCTATTTTGTGGCTCATATTATCTGTAAAAAAACTGCTAAATAATTATGCACATGCGGTTTTCACTTCCAGCCTTCATAAACAATTATATATCACTTAAATTATTAAATACAAAATTGATAGTAGTTATTAAGACTGATGTGGTTTGGAATTGGTAAAATGTGCTTGCTTGGGGGAAAAATCTGATCAGAAAATCATAAATAATACATATGCACGCAGTATACAGATAGATAGAATAGATAATGTATACCATTTTCATATACGTGTGTGTGTGTGTGTGTGTGTGTACGTACACAGCCAGGCTCCATCACCACCCAATCACAAAGATCACCTTTGCAGTGTAAAAGCACACACCTCACTCTGGCACTTTGTCTGGTTTTGTTTTGAGCTAAGACTATCTTACCTGTTATTCCTGCTAAAACCAAGTATATGTTACCTTACCTCCTGTCTTCCTGGTCCTCCATGTCTCCTGTCTCCTGTGTTACTCTACTCGCCGGTTCCCTGTCTGTGTTTGCGCTTCGTCTGTCATCCACGATCTCCTCCATCTTCTACAACACAATAAACTGTCAGTATTCACTCTGGTTATATGCACATTTCACCTTGCTGCATCTGCCACTCTCGCCAGTGTTTCCCGTCTACCTGTCTATAAATTTTTGTTCATTATCATTTTCTCTTTCTTGAGTCTCTGTTCTTTAACATAATTATTATTTATTAGTTATATGTTCTTTAGATAATGTATATTCTATGTATGAATATCTATCTATCTATCTATCTATCTATCTATCTATCTATCTATCTATCTATCTATCTATAAAGCAAATGCTTCAAATTTGAAGGGTATGCCATATGCAGACATGAAACTATATTATGTAGTTTAATACCTATCTATAAAGCATCTGCTTCAAATTTGAAGTACAGTATGACATGTTCATATGTATTTAGACATTAAATTATATTAAATGGTTTAATATTCATCCATCCATGCATCAAGCTGCAATTTAAAGGCTGATATTTTAATGTAAATATGAAACTAAAAGGCTATATATAAAATCAAAAGTTTAATTCATATCCCAGTTTCACAATGTCTCACATATTTTTGGTAAAAAAAAAACCCCAAAACAAAACAAAAACATTCTCTAATTAGGCTTAAACGATTCATGCATCTAAACATCATTCGATTATCAGTTGAAATCCAAGCTTTTGTAACATAAATCAAACTAAACATACATACCTCTGAATGAACAAGAAATCAATCAAGATTGTTAACAACAATCAGCAGCAGGTAGAAAACCCGCCACCTTTCCTGTGAGAAACGGGTGTGGTTAATTAAGTGGTATGCAGCTTAGTAGCCGACCAATCGTTGATAAGTCTTCGTTGAATCAACCAATCGTTGATTGGTGTTGCTGTTGCTGTGGATTAAACAAGGGAAGCCAGGTAGAATTCTGAATTTATTTGTTTTTCAGGAAAAAAAGATAGAAATAATAAAGTTAGATCCCTCTTTCTTAGATATAGTTTCTGTTTCTCCTGTAATTTCATACTGGAGTAGATTATTTAAAAATGTAAATTTGGAAAAGATTCGGTCCTTACCACAAAAATATTTTTTTAACAAATAAAGTTAAAGAAGTATCCTTCAAAATAATAAATACATTTTACCCAGCTAAATATTTCATGATTAAATATAAGAGTAATATTGACACAAGATGCTCATTTTGCCAAGTTCACACAGAAACTGTTTATCATTTATTTTGGTCATGTTTCTATACTAAACAACTATGGGAAAGTAGCCTATTGACAAGTTTATTAAAGATAATATCCAGCAAGATATATCAGTAACCTTTAAAGACATTATTTTTGGATACTTTGACTCTGATCCCGATAAAAAAGCCTGCTTTGTTACCAATTTAATTTATTTTATTGGGAAATTCTATATCCATAAATGTAAATTCTCCAACAACAAACCAATTTTTATAGTTTTTTTTTTTTAAAGAGTTTGAAATGTACCTTAACACCATCTCATCCTCAGTAAATAAGAAAGCAATAAAACACTTTTATTTTGTAATGACTTTAATTTGGTTAGTCCTACTATAAAATTTTGTATAGAATATCTTGCTCTCTTGATCCTCATTTTATTTATTTATTTATTTTTCTCTAATTCTTCTAATTCTCTTTCTTTCTTCTTCTTTGTTTTTTTAGTTTTTATGTTCTTTGTTTTGTTTTTGTACTTGTGTTAAGATGACTCTGTACCTTTTGTTATCATATTTTGTACAGATATGTTTGCAATTTTGTTACGTAATTGTATGCTATGATTGTCATCTTTGTTTGTTTGTAAGCATAATAAAAAAAAATCCTGAATCTATTTTGTGCATTATTAACGCTTGTGAAAACGCTTAATGAGAAATTTAGCTCATTGCTTTAACTCTGTCTTGCTTATAGGCCTACACATCAATGGGTGTCCAGCCACATCAAATTTTCTATATCTGTCTTTTAATATCACTGTCTTAGTACAGTAAGCCACGTTAAGCATTTTCTCATGACGGTTTCAATGGGAAGAAAATGCTTAACGTGTTATTAATCGCGTTGCGTTGATATCTTGGACTCATCTTATTTTTTTATACATAGTATGGTTTATTAATATGATGTGTACTGAATTTGGTCTTTTAATATCACTGTCTTGGTACAGTAAGCCACGTTAAGCATTTTCTCATGACGGTTTCAATGGGAAGAAAATGCTTAACGTGTTATTAATCGTGTTGCGTTGATATCCTGGACTCATCTTATTTTTTTATACATAGTATGGTTTATTAATATGATGTGTACTGAATTTGGTCTTTTAATATCACTGTCTTGGTACAGTAAGCCACGTTAAGCGTTTTCTCATAACGGTTTTGTATGGGAAGAAAATGCTTAACGTGTTATTAATCGTGTTGCGTTGATATCCTGGACTCATCTTATTTTTTTATACATAGTATGGTTTATTAATATGATGTGTACTGAATTTGGTCTTTTAATATCACTGTCTTGGTACAGTAAGCCACGTTAAGCGTTTTCTCATAACGGTTTTCTATGGGAAGAAAATGCTTAACGTGTTATTAATCGCGTTGTGTTGATATTCTGGACTCATCTTATTTTTTTATACATAGTATGGTTTATTAATATGATGTGTACTGAATTTGGTCTTTTAATATCACTGTCTTAGTACAGTAAGCCACGTTAAGCGTTTTTCACGTTAAGCGTTTTAGAATGTCCCGATAAAGTTATTCACTGTCAAAGTGATGCCAAAATGAACGGGAGTCAATAGAATGCTAACAGCAGGTGAAGTTCTGCTACAATGGCGGCTCCCGCGAGGCTTCAACTTCCGACTGATGGATTACCCCCTTGACACGTAGGCTAACTTGAAACTATTTAGAAGTAGCTACAGAAAAAAGTCTATCTGCGGGCAGGAGAAAGTAAAGTAGTTACAGGGCTCTCATTTCGGTCTTTTATCACGCTCTCTCACCACACATTCTATTTATCATGCTGAAAAACTTGCCTATTTATAATATGTAGCCTAATATGCCGCAAACCCAAAATATGATGGTATAAAAAATGGTTGTGAGCAGCACTTCCAACACACATTTCAGTATATTCAACTTGTAAAAGTGCATGTACCATTCATTTTATCCCCTTAAAACGGTGCAGCACTTTTATGTGGTAATGTTCATTTGCAACACAAGATGACTTGCAGAAACTTAAAGGTACAATAAAGAATTTTGTAATAATATATCCAAAAATCACTCGCACAGTGTGATATTTCATGCTGTTTTGTATTTACAATATCACAAAAGTCTCCAAAGATTTTTTTTTTTTATTTCAGAGAAATTCCAATTTTAAATAAGTGGCGTCCCGAAAAAAAAATGTTGCCTGTCAATGACGCAATATCCGCGCTATTGGCGGTTTCCGTTCATACTGCCATAGCCATGGTGTCAGACTTGGACAACTGCATTGTGCGTAACGTTTAGCTGCAAGCAGTTCTTGTTTCTTTCAAACATGGCAAGCAGTCTTTGGGACAAGAACTAAAATGAGGATCAGCACTGCGTTTTTGAGATGCCGAGAGCTCCACGTCCACGTCTAACTTGGACCATAGCTTCACGAGTCACGACTTGAGAGCATTATTAGACAGGTGAGCAAATGTACATAAGACAATTCAATGTTAATATATAACGTTAGCTCAATATGATTAAATGTTAGAATATGGTCAGTGTGTTATTCTAATGTTGATCTAGCTAACTGCTAGTTTTGTATAGCAAACAAACTAACACGTAGGTTAACATTAATTTTCTACCCACATTTAAATGCCATTTTGTGTGATAACGTTAGAAGTGAAGCAGCGCTGAGTTTCCTCACAAGTTAAATTCGTCTAATAAACTGACCTGTGTGAGTTCAGCACTTGCAGGTAGTTCAGTAGAATTAAATGTCTGTATTCCTTTATATCCGCGGGACTCACATGTGATATCTTTCTCTTTAATCGCGACCTGCTTCATCACTGTAATGTTAAAAAACATGAATGTTTGCACTTATCGATAAACATTATTAGATCCATCAGCTTGACAGAAAGTCCCATCATTCAGCTCATAATTGCGTCATAAACCTACGCCTTTGTTATTGTTGGAAACTGCGCCCTCTTGTGGCGAAAAAAAACATATTGTGCCTTTGAACATGCATTGAGAGTTGATCTTATGGAAAAGTACTTCATGCCAATCTCTAGGTATGGTGAAGGGTATGTGATGTTGTGGGGCTATTTCAATTCCAAAGGCCAAGGGAACTTTATCAGGATGCACATATCCTGGATCCATGAAATAACTGGCCTTTAAAAAATAAAAATCTGCCTGCCTCTATGGGAATTTAACATAGGGGTGTCCTGACAAATGCCCCCTATATTTTAAGGAAGAACATTTATTTATTTATGATACATTATTCATTCACAAAGAAAATTGGTGTCCTTAAAGGTTGGATTTTTCCTATTTTATTTATTTTTTTTAATTAAGGCATTAAGATCAATTTCCAAAAGATGATTTTATTATTCCTCTTTTTAGTCAACTCTACATCACATTAGGGGTTACTCTTTTGTCTACTCATGCGTATAATTATTTTAGTTGATAAAGTTTTAAATATGTATATTTTTCTTACAAAAATACATGGCTTTGCTTCGGAAGGACTTTATTAACCCCCTGGAACCGTATGGATTACTTTTATGATGGATTGATGTGCTTTTTTGGACTTCAAAATCAGGACCACCATTCATTACCATTATAAAGCTTGGAAGGACTCTGATTGTTAAAGAAAATGAGGGTGAAATATAATTCCAATAAAAATAAACACATCTGCTCTGCCAAAATGTGTGCAGTTTGCATTGACACATCAGTAATTGTGATCAAAAATTATCACAAAAACACAACTGAAAAAGACAAAAATGTCCTTAAGTACGCACAAGGGTTAAGGTAATCAGCTAACATATAGGCAATTATTTGAATTGTTGGTGTTTTATTCGATTTTAATATCTGAATGTTGGTGAGGAAAAAAAAAAAAGATATTAATCTGCATCTGTTATGCCTATCTTTGCTCGCCCCTTCGAAGGCATCTTGAGTAAAAAAAAAAAGCTCTTTAACGAAGCACATACAAAAGACCTTAAACGGAAACGATGCAATCTGTTTTACTGATTACGGAAGTTTGCTGCGCATAACCCCCATAATAGGCCTAAGCCTATTTCTCATTGTTAGTTGAAGTTCATGTTAGCTAATGCATTTAATGTTACCAAATCAAACGAGATGTGTTGCATATATTTTATGTATTAGTATGATATTTAAATATTCGTAAGCTACTGTGACATAGGGAAATTCCAGAGAAGAGCGTACATTGTGTCAAATGCACATATGTGGCAAACTGCATCTTAAGGTAATGAATGGGAAGTTTGCATCAGCGAATAAGGACCTAGAAAAGTCATTGATTCTTGTAAGATTTGTCAAATGAGTTGTGTGGGCAAGTCCTAGACGCTGCAGCGAGGGCCGGACTCCTGATGTTTGTTCTGTAATGACTGCATGTGGCAGGTGTGCTGAGGGGAGGTTTCTCATCCAGCTCTGTGTTAGCGGATAGAAGCAGATCTCTGAGTCTCTCTGTCAGTTACTATCCTTAGGCCCTGCTGGCCCTCCCCTGCTGATCAGAAATGCAAGACAGGCCTCTTCATCTTGCATGAGCATGCGATCAATTTATAATTAGGTCTGTTGTGATTAATGAATTCCCAATAAAGCACCCTCTGCTCTGATGAATGTATGCAGGCCATCCCACCTAAACTGCTGTCCAAACAAGCATGGCTCACTGTTTCATCTCATTAGATCTGAATGTCCTGGTAAACTGGAGCTGGGGTCTGATTATTTAGGGTCAAGAGTTAGTTTTGCTATCTATTGGTGGATTTTGTTTGTTTGCATGTATTACACACACATACACATAACCAGGACATATTCATTATATGAAATGTAAATGTTTTGCTGATCTTTCTGTTTGCATTATTACACAGGCTTATTTCCTTGGCTTGTTGATCTGTTTTACCTAAAAAAAAATCCTTTAATTAATCCTCCATTTGAACATGTCCGCTGTTTTATTTTGATCAGACCATTTCGAAAGAAATTTGCCTTAGTGATCGTTCAATCTATGTAGCAAATTCACGTTCTTTATGTAGCAGTGCAGGAATTCAGATGCTCGTATGTAATTGTAGTAGCATTTATTTACCATCTGGAGGAGCCCTTGTCAAACTGTTCCTGCTGTTCCATCGTCACAGTAGTACTAGTATATCAAGTAGCTAGTAAATTCATATAAATGTGTTAAACATGCATTTGGTTTATGGAATTATTGGACACTTGTTTGGATAGACGGAACTTTGAACTGAGTTTTGATTTTCATTAGTTTTTTTTTAACATGGTAAATGGACTGCATTTATATAGCACTTTCACAGACCCAATGGCCACTAAAACGCTTTACATTTTGCTTCTCGTTCACCCATTCACTCACTCATTCATACATACCGACGGCAGTGTCAGCCATGCAAGGCACCATCCAGCTCGTCGGGACTCGGGAGTAGCTTGTGTTAAAGGGTTAGTTCACCCAAAAATGAAAATTCTGTCAGTATTTACTCACCCTCATGTTGTTCCAAACCTTTATGTGTTTTTTTTGTTCTGCTGTACACAAAGGAAGATATTTGGAAGAATGTTTTAATCAAACAGATCTCAATCCCCATTGACTACCATAGTATGTATTTTTTCCTACTAATGGGGAATGAGATCTGTTTGATTACAACATTCTTCCAAATATCTTCCTTTGTGTTCAGCAGAACAAATAAACACATAGAGGTTTGGAACAACATGAGGGTGAGTAAATACTGACAGAATTTTCATTTTTGGGTGAACTAACCCTTTAAGGGGTCTTGCTCATGGACACCTCGACACTTGGTCAGGTGGAACCGAGGATTGAACCACCTGGGGATTACTGGTCCATTGACCAGTAGATTCGTGAAAACAATGTTAACTTGCATAAATCATCATTAAAACATGAGCATTGTGTTGGGTTTATGGGAAACTGTTTTGAATAAATAGAGCTTTTGCACGGCAAAACTGAATTTTATATTTTGTATATGCCTTCATGTTGTTGTTTTTTTTACATTGTTAAGCCGTCTATTGACATTGGTAAAAATAAGTATAATAAGAATTAGAATAATTAGAATAAGTGGGCATATATTCACACACACACACACACACACACACACACACACACACACACACACACACAAACACTGTATATAATAACAAGAAAGCATGTTAAAAGAAAAAAGGTGAAGAAATATTAGCAAATAAAAAAACACACACACAAAAAATAAAATTATGACTATTATAGGGCTACTGCCAATTCATTTATTGTTCATTCATTTATTAAATTTAAAATGATATGGTTGTTTTTCAAATGCTACGACATGCTTTATCTGTAGCTGGGTTAAAGATAGTAATTAAATAGACACTTTTGGATTGCTGAGAGTTAAACATTTATACGTATAGCATAACATACATTTGTTATGTTTTTTTTTTTTTTTCACAGGAAATGTATCTATAATTTTAAGGGGGACACATGATTGCATGCTATTAGGAGTACTTAGCAAACTGTCAAAACAAAAACACACCCTCCATTTATGAAGCAGCGGTGTAAATACACTGATATTAAGGCCCCCCATTCTGTCCCATTCCATCTCTCTAAGCATTCAATAGGACCACCATCATTCTGCTGCCTGCTCTCACAGAATCTGCCTCCCACTTTATCTTCCATTAATGGGCTCCAATCAGATTGTGTATGAATAATCAATGGATAGTCAACAGCCGGAATGAACTCTCCTGAAGCTGAGCATGAATCTTGCTAATGGCACACATCCCAGGGATTTAATTAGAAATAATGCTCCGCTTGGGTGTACAGACCATCACATGGTTTGTTTGCTGCCGAATGTGAAAGGTAAACACGGAGGGGACAAAAAAACAGAGTAGTGTCATTTCCCTGAGGTGAGTGCTGGCCAATCTGTGGGAAACAACTGCTCATGCTTAATGCCTAGTACATTAGTCTTCTTAAACACCTGGTCATGGCCATTTGGAAATGTTCATTAACCACTGGTGCAGAGTGAATAGGTGCAATAGTTCACTCCTGCTTAATTGAATGAATGAGCTTGACTGTTGACTCTAAGAGCACTTCAGTGTTAAACATTAGGCCAAGTGCTAAAAGCCAACCCCACAATTATCTATTTGGATTGGACATGAGAAAAGTGTAGGAATATTGTGTCATCGGACGAGATGGAGACTTGATCATATTAAAATGAATATAATGGGATATTAGAGGGATTGGAGTTATTATTGAAGGATTAGTTCACCCAAAAATGAAAATTCTGTCATTACTCACCCTCATGTCATTCCAAACCTGTAAGACTTTTGTTCATCTTCAGAACACAAATAAAGATATTTTTAATTACATCTTAGTGATTTCTGTTTCTCCGTTGGCAACCATGCAACTACCACTTTGATGCTTTAAAAAGTTCATAAAGAGATCAAAACACTAATCCATATGAGTTGAGCTTCCTCAAGAACCAATGAGGTTCATTCTCCAGTTATGCAGCACGTTTGAGCTTCCTCAAGAACCAATGAGGTTCAATCTCCTGTTACGCAGCACGTTTGAGCTTCCTCAAGAACTAATGAGGTTCAAACTCCTGTTACGCAGCACTTTTTAGCTTCCTCAAGAACCAATGATGTTAATTCTTGTGTTACGCAGCACGTTTGAGCTTCCTCAAGAACCAATGATGTTAATTCTTGTGTTACGCAGCACTTTTTAGCTTCCTCAAGAACCAATGATGTTAATTCTTGTGTTACGCAGCACTTTTTAGCTTCCTCAAGAACCAATGATGTTAATTCTTGTGTTACGCAGCACTTTTTAGCTTCCTCAAGAACCAATGATGTTCTTGTGTTACGCAGCACGTTTTAGCTTCCTCAAGAACCAATGAGGTCCATTCTCCTGTTACGCAGCACGTTTTAGCTTCCTCAAGAACCAATGAGGTTAATTCGTGTTACGCAGCACGTTTGAGCTTCCTCATGAACCAATGAGGTTCAATCTCCTGTTACGCAGCACGTTTTAGCTTCCTCAAGAACCAATGAGGTTAATTCGTGTTACGCAGCACGTTTGAGCTTCCTCATGAACCAATGAGGTTCAATCTCCTGTTACGCAGCACGTTTTAGCTTCCTCAAGAACCATTGAGGTCCATTCTCCTGTTACTTTTTAGCTTCCTCAAGAACCAATGATGTTAATTCTTGTGTTACGCAGCACGTTTGAGCTTCCTCAAGAACCAATGAGGTTCAATCTCCTGTTACGCAGCACTTTTTAGCTTCCTCAAGAACCAATGATGTTAATTCTTGTGTTACGCAGCACGTTTTAGCTTCCTCAAGAACCAATGAGGTTAATTCGTGTTACGCAGCACGTTTGAGCTTCCTCATGAACCAATGAGGTTCAATCTCCTGTTACGCAGCACGTTTTAGCTTCCTCAAGAACCAATGAGGTTAATTCGTGTTACGCAGCACGTTTGAGCTTCCTCATGAACCAATGAGGTTCAATCTCCTGTTACGCAGCACGTTTTAGCTTCCTCAAGAACCATTGAGGTCCATTCTCCTGTTACTTTTTAGCTTCCTCAAGAACCAATGATGTTAATTCTTGTGTTACGCAGCACGTTTGAGCTTCCTCAAGAACCAATGAGGTTCAATCTCCTGTTACGCAGCACGTTTTAGCTTCCTCAAGAACCAATGAGGTTAATTCGTGTTACGCAGCACGTTTGAGCTTCCTCATGAACCAATGAGGTTCAATCTCCTGTTACGCAGCACGTTTTAGCTTCCTCAAGAACCATTGAGGTCCATTCTCCTGTTACTTTTTAGCTTCCTCAAGAACCAATGATGTTAATTCTTGTGTTACGCAGCACGTTTGAGCTTCCTCAAGAACCAATGAGGTTCAATCTCCTGTTACGCAGCACGTTTGAGCTTCCTCAAGAACCAATGATGTTAATTCTTGTGTTACGCAGCACTTTTTAGCTTCCTCAAGAACCAATGATGTTAATTCTTGTGTTACGCAGCACTTTTTAGCTTCCTCAAGAACCAATGATGTTCTTGTGTTACGCAGCACGTTTTAGCTTCCTCAAGAACCAATGAGGTCCATTCTCCTGTTACGCAGCACGTTTTAGCTTCCTCAAGAACCAATGAGGTTCAATCTCCTGTTACGCAGCACTTTTTAGCTTCCTCAAGAACCAATGATGTTAATTCTTGTGTTATGCAGCACGTTTGAGCTTCCTCAAGAACCAATGATGTTAATTCTTGTGTTACGCAGCACTTTTTAGCTTCCTCAAGAACCAATGATGTTAATTCTTGTGTTACGCAGCACGTTTTAGCTTCCTCAAGAACCAATGAGGTCCATTCTCCTGTTACGCAGCACGTTTTATCTTCCTCAAGAACCAATGAGGTTCAATCTCCTGTTACGCAGCACTTTTTAGCTTCCTCAAGAACCAATGATGTTAATTCTTGTGTTATGCAGCACGTTTGAGCTTCCTCAAGAACCAATGATGTTAATTCTTGTGTTACGCAGCACGTTTTAGCTTCCTCAAGAACCAATGAGGTCCATTCTCCTGTTACGCAGCACGATTTATCTTCCTCAAGAACCAATGAGGTTAATTCGTGTTACGCAGCACGTTTGAGCTTCCTCATGAACCAATGAGGTTCAATCTCCTGTTACGCAGCACGTTTTAGCTTCCTCAAGAACCAATGAGGTTCAATCTCCTGTTACGCAGCACTTTTTAGCTTCCTCAGGAACCAATGATGTTAATTCTTGTGTTATGCAGCACGTTTGAGCTTCCTCAAGAACCAATGATGTTAATTCTTGTGTTACGCAGCACTTTTTAGCTTCCTCAAGAACCAATGATGTTAATTCTTGTGTTACGCAGCACGTTTTAGCTTCCTCATGAACCAATGAGGTTCAATCTCCTGTTACGCAGCACGTTTTAGCTTCCTCAAGAACCAATGAGGTCCATTCTCCTGTTACTTTTTAGCTTCCTCAAGAACCAATGATGTTAATTCTTGTGTTACGCAGCACGTTTGAGCTTCCTCAAGAACCAATGAGGTTCAATCTCCTCTTACGCAGCACGTTTTAGCTTCCTCAAGAACCAATGATGTTAATTCTTGTGTTACGCAGCTGTTTTTAGCTTCCTCAAGAACCAATGATGTTAATTCTTGTGTTACGCAGCACGTTTGAGCTTCCTCAAGAACCAATGAGGTTCAATCTCCTGTTACGCAGCACTTTTTAGCTTCCTCAAGAACCAATGATGTTAATTCTTGTGTTATGCAGCACGTTTGAGCTTCCTCAAGAACCAATGATGTTAATTCTTGTGTTACGCAGCTGTTTTTAGCTTCCTCAAGAACCAATGATGTTAATTCTTGTGTTACGCAGCACGTTTTAGCTTCCTCAAGAACCAATGAGGTCCATTCTCCTGTTACGCAGCACGTTTTATCTTCCTCAAGAACCAATGAGGTTAATTCGTGTTACGCAGCACGTTTGAGCTTCCTCATGAACCAATGAGGTTCAATCTCCTGTTACGCAGCACGTTTTAGCTTCCTCAAGAACCAATGAGGTTCAATCTCCTGTTACGCAGCACTTTTTAGCTTCCTCAAGAACCAATGATGTTAATTCTTGTGTTACGCAGCACTTTTTAGCTTCCTCAAGAACCAATGATGTTAATTCTTGTGTTACGCAGCACGTTTTAGCTTCCTCATGAACCAATGAGGTTCAATCTCCTGTTACGCAGCACGTTTTAGCTTCCTCAAGAACCAATGAGGTCCATTCTCCTGTTACTTTTTAGCTTCCTCAAGAACCAATGATGTTAATTCTTGTGTTACGCAGCACGTTTGAGTTTCCTCAAGAACCAATGAGGTTCAATCTCCTGTTACGCAGCACGTTTTAGCTTCCTCAAGAACCAATGATGTTAATTCTTGTGTTACGCAGCACTTTTTAGCTTCCTCAAGAACCAATGATGTTAATTCTTGTGTTACGCAGCACGTTTTAGCTTCCTCAAGAACCAATGATGTTAATTCTTGTGTTACGCAGCACTTTTTAGCTTCCTCAAGAACCAATGATGTTAATTCTTGTGTTACGCAGCACGTTTTAGCTTCCTCAAGAACCAATGAGGTCCATTCTCCTGTTACGCAGCACGTTTTATCTTCCTCAAGAACCAATGAGGTTCAATCTCCTGTTACGCAGCACTTTTTAGCTTCCTCAAGAACCAATGAGGTTAATTCGTGTTACGCAGCACGTTTTAGCTTCCTCATGAACCAATGAGGTTCAATCTCCTGTTACGCAGCACGTTTTAGCTTCCTCAAGAACCATTGAGGTCCATTCTCCTGTTACTTTTTAGCTTCCTCAGGAACCAATGATGTTAATTCTTGTGTTACGCAGCACGTTTGAGCTTCCTCAAGAACCAATGAGGTTCAATCTCCTGTTACGCAGCACGTTTTAGCTTCCTCAAGAACCAATGAGGTCCATTCTCCTGTTACGCAGCACGTTTTATCTTCCTCAAGAACCAATGAGGTTCAATCTCCTGTTACGCAGCACTTTTTAGCTTCCTCAAGAACCAATGAGGTTAATTCGTGTTACGCAGCACGTTTTAGCTTCCTCATGAACCAATGAGGTTCAATCTCCTGTTACGCAGCACGTTTTAGCTTCCTCAAGAACCATTGAGGTCCATTCTCCTGTTACTTTTTAGCTTCCTCAGGAACCAATGATGTTAATTCTTGTGTTACGCAGCACGTTTGAGCTTCCTCAAGAACCAATGAGGTTTTTTCTTGCCTGTCAAGCAGGTTCAGTTAAGCTTCTGTTTATGTCAGCTGATCAATGTTTAAATGTGAATAAAAGCCTAAATTGTTCATCAAATAAATCGATCTTGTCTCCAGAAAATTTTTACTAAATCACTGTGTTCATGCAGTTTGGTTTTACGATCTCTTTAGGAACTTCAAAAAGCTTCAAAGTTGTAGTTGCAAATGTTAAATGGAGAGTACGAACTGGCTCAGATTTTATGATTAATATCTTCATTTGTGTTTCTGAAGATGAATGAAAGTCTTGCGGGTTTGGAACAACACAAGGGATATTAATGAGGGTAAATGATGGCAGAATTTTCCTTTTTGGGTGAACTAACCCTTCGCAGATATGAGCAACAATAACCACAGAACCGAATAAACAGTCAATTAGCATGTATTAATCTATACTCTTTCAGCAGTAGCCGGTTGAACTCTTAATTGTTCAGTATGTTTTCTGCTGGGCGTTTTGAACGCTTGGCAGGTTGAGGAAAGAAGACCATTGTTTTTGTGCTAATTCAGCAGGCTGATGGGGAAAGCTGGGCCAGTCTGACAGGTTGAGGAAACCCGTAATGCTTTTCCTCCTCACAGACAGGCCTGCTGACAGCACCATTTACTTTACAGGAGACCCATTCTAGCTTTCAACGCCCAAAAGATAACCAACTGAACATCTATGATCATAATGAGCGCTTATATTACCTATTGTTAATGAAAGCTTATAATATCATAATGAAAGCCTATATTACCTAGTGTTAATGAAAGCTAATAATACCTATTATATTACCTATATATGACAAAGCTATTTCATGTTTTAAATTCACACATTTTGTCCATTATGTGTCAGCAGAACTGACTTTTATTTCTGAACCAACAACACTTTAGGGCCTTAACATTATTAGTGGATCATTGCAGAGACCATAAAACATTTTATGTCTCACATTCATTTCTGTATATATCACTTTATACAGCTATATATCAACAGCTGCTTGTGTGCTCCAAATGTGAAACTCAGGTGGGCTTCATTCTTCTCAAGATATTGATTTAACAGGCAGTGGTTGTGAGGAAGAGGAAGAGGGAGGCTGTGTTAACGTGTAGTGTCAGTACTTGTGCTGCGCGCGCGCCCGTGTGTGTGTGTGTGTGTGTGTGTGTGTGTGTGTGTATGTGTGTGTGTGTGTGTGAGTGTAAGTATATGAAGCTTGTGGCAGTGTGTTTGTGTGTGCGATGTGCAGATGTTCCATTGTGATGGATCTATTATCCAGCTATTACAAGATAAATGAATGATCTCTCCCATTTTCCATGCCTCTAGAAAATTGAAATTGGGGGGATGTGGTAGAGTTGGGGGTGGTGTATCATCCGGGCTGTATTATTAGGGTTGGTGGGATGGCCATTAATTTAAGAAAGTGTAGAAACTCTGGCAGCTTGAGCTCACCGTTTCCACGTTATCAATCAAGCCTCAGTCACTTTTCTGGGACGACCACACACTCAGGTTTATGCCACCTTAATTAGGATTCATGGCAAAATAGATGCAAGGAAACATCCAATACCCCTCATTGTTTCGCTGTATTTGTATTATTTAGCCAAGCATTTTGCTAGGAGTGATTGCCAGTCTGTCATCAAATATTTGTAGTTCACCAACTTATTTGACAGATCATTATTCGGGGTTTAAGAGATATTGAATAAAGGCCCTTGTTAAAGTTGCAATAAACTTAAAATCCTCTGCAATATCAAAGTACATCTGGAAAAAACGTCCCGATGTAATGAAAAACTTTATTGGAATACCGGCGTTTTTGATTATTATTTGCAGCCAGAGCCAGCTTTTTTTTTAATCATTTTCACAAAACTTAATATATCAAAAGAGAGTCTCTACTTTTAAACAAAGTAACTAATCAAAAAACATTTCATGTTTTTTTTTTTTTTTTTTTTTTGTATCAACACTTGAATGCAGGTAAGAGCAAAATTCTGAACAAAATAACACAGTCTCATCCCAAATCGTCATATAACTGACGTTTTGGGACGTATTTTGACCATACGTCAATATCCGCCTTTTTAGGGCCCCCTTAAACGTCGGTAGATGGCGATCCCGGGCCGTCATACAACTGACGCTTTACCTTTAACGTCAGTTAGGTGACGGGTTAGGTTTAGGGTTAAGTTTAGGTATGGGGTAGAGTTAGGATCCCATAACCTCATCTACCGACGTTTAAGGGGGCCCTAAAAAGGCGAATATTGACGTATGGTCAAAAGACGTCCCAAAACGTCAGTTATATGACGATTTGGGATGAGACCGGGTTGAACAAAAAGCTAAGAAAATTGCATTTTTGTCAATAGCTTAGTCCGGATCTGATTCAGAATGGTGACCATAATATTCAGTAAATGGAGCAGATCCCATCCATCAACACCCCAAAAGCTTGTCCTGTACATCTTCATGGGTTCAACAGTAATGTACTGTTTATCACAACCGCATGTGACCAAGTATGTTTAACATTTATATACTTCTATTTATTTGTTTATGGCAGAAACTACCTCCAATGCATAGTTGTTATGTTTATATGGTGAAACCCTAAATAAAAGGTGGAAAAGATATGATGACTCCTACTCCCTGATCAGAGTACTCAGTGAGTTAATTCAGTGAGGCAATCCCCAACAAATGGTCCTTCGAGTCGGATCTTGACTGCTTCAGAATGTCATCAGAAGACAAACCAGCATCACTTCCCCATGAGGATGTTCAAGTGAGACAGTCAACGTCGACGTCAAACCCCCAAGCGTCTTGAGGACTACATCCTTTCCTCCAGTCCTGTTCAGAGGGAGTCAGAGAAGCAGAGAGGAGCAGCAGCAGCAGTGTATACTAGTCAAGTAGATGCAGCCTCCAGCCAAGGTGGACATTGAGACACGCCCAGTCCGAGTCAAGTGGACGTACTGAGTATGGACTCATTGACAAAACTCATTGAATCTATGCATGAGAGTGAGAAAGAGGAGACATTTGAAATGGACGATCTTCTCATGAAACTAGAGCGAAATGAATGCACCTCCAAAACGAGATGATGGAACACATCAAATCATTTTGGAGGGAAGAAGAGAAAAATGAGGACAATGAACCAGAGTAGGCTATTACATCAGCACCACAGTCATCTCCGACACCTTTTTTATCTTAGCCAGTTCAATCTCATTCTGCCAGATTTTTGCCCCTTCATGAACAAACTGTTGTTAATAAGGCTGAACCATCAGTCCAGCCCGTTGAACAGCAGCTTATTTCCCCAGTACCAGTTTTTCAGCATCCTATGACACCTTACATCTATCTTGCAGCACCACTTTCGCAGATACAGCCAGTGAATGTATCTACTTCATTCAGTTATGGTCCTCCTTATCAGAAAATGATGTCAATGTTACCCTCTCAAAACATGATACCTGGTTTACTCCCTTCAGTGAGCCCTGCTGCATTTGTTCCTCCTCCACAGCTGATACCAGCACAGACTGCAGCTCCACTGGGTGGTAATATATCTCAGCGGACATTATATAGCCCCCCCCCCCCCCAAGCTTCAGTTGGAGGGTGAACCTGATACATTGGCTCTACACACAGTAAAGTCCGACATCACTCACCTTTCCGGGTCCAAGGTTAACCTGGAAATCTCTCCAAAGAGTGGACCGAAGAGGCACTTCCAGACACTTGGGCCTTCACTTATTCGGGTCTGGACCTGGTAGAGCAATCATATCCAGTGCAGAGACTTCAGAAATGGGATGTTAATCTCAGAGAGTTTCCATTACAGTCATTCCATAACATGCGTCCACTGGTACTTATTGGATCAGATAATGTCCATCTTCTCACAGCGGATAGGCCAATCCGCCAAGGACCTAAAGGTGGTCCGGTTGCAGTGCACACAGCTCTAGGGGGGGCCCTAGAAGGAGCCGAGGAGGGCACATCAAACATCAACTCAGTGCAGCAGTGTCTTTTCATGTTAACTGCTTGTCCCGATGACTTGGTCTGTTGCAATGTTGAGAAGTTAAGGCAAATTGATGTCCTGCCTTATCGGAATGAGAAACTGGTGGTTCGATCCAAGGAAGATCAAGAGGGTATTAAACTTCTTGAATGGCGAACGCAAAGGATTAAGGTTGAAAAAGTTCAACGTTATGCCACCCCACTGCTCCGCAGACCCGGTGCTCCAAAACTTGTAAACAAGATGCAATCAGTTATGCTTAGACCCAGAGAAATCTGTTGTATACTCTGGTGAGATTAATAAGCTCATTAAGGCAGGCTATTTTACTATGCACCAACCTGAAGAAGTTACCAAGTGAAAGGAAGCTTGGTACATTCCCCACCATCTGGTGTGCCACAATAATAAACCAAGACTGGTCTTCAATTGCTCATTCACTCGCCCCATCATTGTTGGGGGTTCTTTTGCGATTCAGACAACACCATATGGCTGTAAGTGTGGACATTCGTGGAATGTTCCATCAGGTTCGCCTGTTGCCTGAGGACAGACCTCTACTCCGCTTCACCTGGCGAGATTTACACTGTGAGAACTGCCCAGACGTTTATGAATGGCAGGTCTTGCCATTTGGTACAACCAGCAGCCCATGCTGTGCCATTTTTGCCATGCAACAGCATGTTTGGAATAACCAAGAGAGTTACCCGTCACAGGTCCTCGTTCTCATGGTGTCCTTCACATTTGACTTCATTTCCCAGCATTCTGTCTGTTACTCATTAGTTCATTGCACTCAGCTGTTCCCCCATAATCATTCTTCAATATTATTATTATGTAATTTTACAATATCCCTTCCCTAGCCACCGAGCGGGAGAGAAGGGAGTTGTTTAAGGGGATCCGGTTGGTCAAGTTTCGCTGGACCCGTGGAGGTCACAGTGCCAATCCTCGGGAGATGGTCCCTGTTCCAGTGGTCCCTATTCCTATGGTCCTGCGTCTGGGGGTCCGGAGAAGGAAGAGACACGTCCCGTCTGCCCAGTGAGAGACTGTTCACGTCACGTGTGCCCAGCAAGAGACTGTTCATGTCATGTCTGCCCAGTCAGAGACTGTTCCCGTCCCGTCTGCCCAGCGAGAGACTGTTCACGTCATGTCTGTCCAGTGAGAGACTGTTCACGTCATGTCTGCCCAGCGAGAGAAGGTTCACGTCACGTCTGCTCAGCGAGAGACTGTTCACGTCCCGTCTGCCCAGCGAGAGACTGTTCACGTCATGTCTGTCCAGTGAGAGACTGTTCACATCATGTCTGCCCAGCGAGAGACTGTTCACGTCATGTCTGCCCAGCGAGAGAAGGTTCACGTCACGTCTGCTCAGCGAGAGACTGTTCACGTCCCGTCTGCCCTGCGAGAGACTGTTCACGTCATGTCTGCCCAGCGAGAGACTGTTCACATCATGTCAGCCCAGCGAGAGAAGGTTCACGTCACGTCTGCTCAGACTGTTCACGTCCCGTCTGCCCAGTCAGAGACTGTTCACGTCCCGTCTGCCCAGTCAGAGATTGTTCACGTCATGTCTGCCCGGTCAGAGATTGTTCACGTCATGTCTGTCCAGTCTGGGACAGTGCAAGAGATGCCCATTTGCGTGGCCGCTAAGGCTGTGCTGGACTATCTGGAGCATCTGGCTCAGATCCTGGACATGCCGGTGGCTGCTGTTCTGGTGTCGGACACAGAACTAGGGTCTGCTGTTCCAGAGCCGGAGGCCGAACCAGTGTCTGCTGTTCCAGAGCCGGAGGCAGAGCCAGTGCACATTGTGCATACACTTTGATTCTCTCATCAACACAGATGCAGCAGTTTTTATTTTTGCAAATCATACATTATAACATGGAAAAATATTAACACATGAGGGAAATCATTGTGGTGTCCATGAAGATGTAAAACAAATGTAGGCCTAAATCTAGCTTACACATTTACCCAAATTTTTCAGGCTAATTGTAGTAATGACGGATCAGACATGTTTGCCCAATAGTGGCAAGACACATATGTATACAGTTTAACCGACGCCGATTGGGGTGGGTTTCTCCCATCCCCATACAACGTCACTTCTCTGTCTTTCACTGCCCTGACAAGAACGTCGGTCTCCTCGGCTGGAGGTAGAGCCAGTGTCTGCTGTTCCAGAGCCGGAGGCAGAGCCAGTGCCTGTTCCAGAGCTGGAGCCAATGTCTGTTCCAGACCCAGTGTTTTTTTCTGTTTGTGTCTGTCCTTGTGACCATTTAATATACTGTATATTTATATATATATATATATATATATATATATATATATGTATATATATTTATATATACACTGTATATATATATATAAATACTATATATATATATATATATATATATATATATATATATACACACTGTGTATATATATATATATATATATATACTGTATATGTGTGTGTGTGTGTGTGTGTGTGTGTGTGTGTATTTAAACAACATTTTAATTGAAAATAATGATTAAGATGTTTACATATTTAAGGTGTAAGGAAAATTATACTACTATTATATTACTTTATATTTTATACTCACATATATAATATATTCACATATATAATATAAGCTGCCAAAAGTATTGTCACCATCAAAGGATTTAACTCAATGAGACAATACCTCTGAATGAGATGGAGCCTTGATTATCCAGAAAAGTCTTTTTAATGTTTTAAAAGCACAGCCTATTGTAATATTTACCTTTTAAATGCAAATGATGATCTGTAATTAAATGGATATCACCCTGTTAACAGGGCTATCAGAGTCTACTGTCTTTCTCATTATTTATTATTTGGCATTTTATGATAAATGGTGAATAGCAGTCAAAGCTGATTACACACTGCACTAGAAGTGCAGTTTACTGTCAAGAAGAAGACCGATTGACTTTATATTTACATACTAATGAGAAGGAGCACAAACTTACCAAAAAGAACACTGAGCATTCATAGGGCGCGACATTTACAAAATAAGGCTGATGCCATGCACATTTTAAATGAAACCTATTTAGAGTAATAAATGGAAGGGCCCCTTGGTAGACCAAACTATTTGCATTTCCATTTTCAAATTAGGGTGGGTGACTCCTTGCATTGTTGCTGATGAGACAGTCACTGTTGGTGAAATTGCTGAATTTTCCAGGAAGTTTGTGCTAAGTATGTCTCTTATGACCTTCTCTGAAATTTACCATTTGTCTGTTCAAAAATGCAGCACTCAAGATCTATTATATGGCAACCTTCATAAAGAGGCAGAAATGGAGACATAAATAAATAAATCTAATGTTAGGCACAGGGGGCTTAATATAATATATGCTATATGCTTATACAGTTCGTCCAGCTTCTTATCACATTTCAAGAATTCCCTTTTGACTATACATATTTTATACCTACATAGACAATATACGTACATCTAAAAAAAGAATTATATTTGTATATATGTAATTTAAATAAAATTTAAATCATTTATTACAAATGCTTTGGGAAGCTGAGTAACACCTAGATGTGATCCAGTGTGATCTATAAGAATTGCTCGCTAGTTTAAGCGATGAGTTCATAAAAATCAGTCATAAGTGGATAATGTCACACACAGAGGAGATTCAGCCAGCCTCTATTTTTCAAAATGAGTTTGATGGACGCCAAACCATTGTGAAAGTGCTGTAGATGGGGCCAGCGTTCTGCAACATATTCTGACTTATCAAGCATAGCTTTAATGGGCTGCAACTCATTGCGTGCTCTATGTTCAAGTGTACTAAAGGAAATAAAGGGAAAATTCTGAGTAGGAAACTATGAGCTCATGTCTAATCAATGCATGTATGCTTTTAACACTGCAGAGATTTACTTATAATGGAATGGTTTATCTGATGGTTTATCGTGTTCCTCCCAAACTTTCCTAAACAAAACACTGATGATACCACTAAGAACTGAACAAAACACAGGGCTTAAATACATGGGGAGAGTAGGATAAAACTTAGCAGGTAAAGGAATAGTTTAACAACTACTAACTAGAAAACTAATGGAGGCAAAACAGGAATAGAACACCTTGAAACTAAACCAAAACTTAACATAATCTTACCAAGATTATGTTTTGTTTAGTTGCATTTTCTTTCTTGTGTTTGTTTCTTGTGCTTCAAATCAATTTAGTCTTGATTTCATCCTAGTTAGTCTCCCTTATTACTGATCACATTCATCTATTTATCACTAAGTTTCTCTGTGTGTTTATAATACTTCCATTTTTGTTAAGTTCATTGTCTGTTCTTTCATGTGAGTAGTTAGTTCGATATTTCTTCATGCATTCTCCTGTATTCATTCTGTGTTAAGTTCAGATGTTATTTTTTGACATTCTGCGTCATAATATTAACTAATTACCACAACGAGCATGACAGAAGAATGGACCCAAACTGTTGAAGAGGACTGCAGGATTTTCCAGAACGATGAGACCCTGAAAGAACTGTTCTGGAGCGAGATGGATGACACCCTCGGCCAGTCGCTGCTTTCCGGGGATGATTACCATCCTTTCGCCGAGTTTGCCGATTTCACCTTGCGGGTATGCAGAACCTCCCACAATTTGGGATTTGTTGAGAACAACATCACCCTTAACTCTGACTCCTCTGTCCACATTCCATCACCAGCAGCTCTCTCTCCCGGCTTCAGACTGAACTAGTCATCTCAACCCGGAGTATCCCGGACAGTTCTTCCGAGATCTTCCGCCTCGGACTTGAGTTTGACGCCTGAGCCCACCACGGATACAGAACCTAAGCTAACACCCTCCATGGACCACGTGCATGTGCCGCCTCCCACCCTAGAGCCAGAGCAGGCCAACGCATCCGTTCCGTAGCTAGAGTCCATCTCAAGCTGCACTTGGTAGTCAATCCTCTCAAGAACCAGCTCCAGTCCACTGGCTCATTGACTTTTGGTCAGAACAAGTTCCTGCTCCTAAAAGCACTTTAGGTAACCTCCTTGACATCCCAGTCCTTTCCAGTCACCTACACACCCCATTATCTCCATTATCATGGGTGGATTCACCTGTCCAGCCTGTCTCACACAGCCCCTCAGCTTCACCTTTGCTGCTGTCTCCCTCCAGCTCCATTGTCTCAGATTTTGGTCTCCTCTCCACCAGCTAAGTTCAGTGAGATGGATCCCTTGGCTTCATCGCAGCACTCCACTTCGGCTTGTCAGCCCGTTAGCTCCACCTTGGCTCTGCGCTCCCTCATCTCTGGCATGGTACATCATCACTAAGGCTCCACCTGCCTCCCTCGTCCCTTCGGCTCCACCTTGGTCCATTGTCACCCTGGTTTCGCAGTGGAGTTCCGGGCCTCCGGCTGTGCCTCAACCCTCCAGCTCCAGCGGCATCCTCCTTTCCTCCGGTGTCTCACCGTTCTGCCAGTCTTCCATTGTCACCTTTGTCCCTTGAGCCAGCAGCATTGCCTTGGACCTCCAGACCTGCGATGGCCGTCATCCTTGTGGCTGTGCCGAGGTCTCCGTCTGGCCTGGCTCCGCCTCCGTCGGTTGGTCCCAAAGTTTCATCCAGAAAATCCATCTGGACTTGACCTTGGCTACTTCCTCTGTCTGCCCTGCTGTGGAGAGCCATCTTACCAGCTCCTCCTTTTACTTGTCATCGCCTGTCCACCTCCAGAGCCCTCTCCTGCCCCCCGCAGTTGTACTGTCTTTTGCCTTAGAGGAGGGGGTTGTACTGTCAGGATTATATTTTGTTTAGCTGTATTTTCACTCCTGTGTTTTTGTTTCTTTTGCTTCAGTTTTGAAGATTTTATCCTAATTCACCTTTGGCTAAGCCCCGCCCCCCTTAGTTACTGTTGCTACATCCGTCAAACTTCTGCGCTCTGCATGGCTTATGCAGTGGCAGCTCTTCCTGCTGAAATGTTATCAAACTTTTATAAAGCAGCAAATAAAGTGTCAGATAGAAGTAGGCAAAATGGGCTGCAACATGCGTTCGAAGGCTATATTGAAGACATACAGGTGTAACGCAAGAAACAGAAACAACAAGGCATCCAAAATAGAGGCAAAAGCATAACGTTACCGGTCACAGACAAAACAAGAACCACCGCATTTCCTACTAATCGAGACGGAGGCTGGGACTAACAATATCAGGGAGCAACACTGTTCATGCAAAGCTGGAGGTCTCTATTCACTTCTAGCGTATCAACAACCGGTATGAGAACCGAAATCATAACCTAAAACATTATAAAACGGTCTAACTAGTATAACTTCACACTCACAGTAAGGTTAGAAGTAAAAAAAGATGTGCTTGTTGATCTTTGCGTGGTTTAGATGACTGAGGACATCCACACAGTTTCCAAAGACGACACTTGTCAGGATTTTACTTCGGTTTTGGAAAGGGAAAAAACGGACACACTGGGAAACGCCTATCTGTGTTACAAATGCCCGAGGCACAACGTTTAACCATATTTTGGATAAAACTACGACGATAATAGCCTGCCTAGACCAAAAATATGAGACACCTGTGTTGAAAGTCAATGGAGCGCTGTGAAAAAGTGTCCGATCTCTGGGAGCTCGTTCTTGGCTGCGCTGTGATTGGTCCATCTACATTCTAGGGCGTGGTTTAGCCAAAGGTGAATTATTCTCCTTGGTCACTGATTTCATTCAGATGTTATTTAGTTTATCTCTGTGTTTATACTCCGTTTTATTCAATTCATTGTCGGTTCTCATCTTTCATGGGAGTAGTTAGTGCAATATTTCTCCTGCATACTCTTCTCTCTGTGTTCATTAAATAAGTTATTGTTTGATATTCTGCGTCATGATTCTACTAACTATCACAGCACACATATAAGCTTATATAAATAGAATAGAATACATTAGGATGAATTTAGAATAGGATTTACTGTGTGCATAGCTGAAACAGCGCTGAAAGGTCATCACTCATCAACCTGGATCTTATTACTTGTTACTTATTCTATATAATTATAAATCAAGTCATCATGTCAAGCATGAATATTAAGATAAGAACAAAATTAATCAATAAATTGCATCACTTTTTGGGGGGTTTCTCAGCAGTTTTGTAACATAAGAACCCACAAACATGATCAAAATCAATTTTCTTCCGAATTTGAAAGGTTTTCTGTCAAATGAGACCATGTACTTGATAACATGAATGTGAAATAATTTAAAATGCCTTCGGGTAACCGTGCCAGTCAACAGAGAGCTTACATATTACTTATATAAAGATTAAATGATCAGGACGGGATTGGGATTATTATAATTGGCCGATTATGACAACAAGAAATCGGTATTTGGTAACGGCTGCAAAAATCCTGATCGGAGCATCTCTGAAAGCTTCTCATTTAAAACAACGGCAACCAACATTTGTAAGGATTTTACTATGTTCAAATTTTCCCAAAGGTTTTTCTCACAAAGAGGTTATCTTTTGGATAACCATTACACCTCTGCACTGGTTAACTCAAGCTGTTTTGATAATGTGATCAGCCTTTAGAAAATGAGGATCAATGAGACTTTTCTGTCAGAGTAATACCATGCCAGCAAACAATGTAGTAATATAACAGTGCCTGATTAAATGAAATTATTTAATTAAACCATTTTCTGTCATTAACGAGACAAACAAACATTCACACAACACCGCAGACAGAGTAAAACTGACCTCTGTGACCAGAGTCCTGCTCAACCATGTCCTTGCCGCCTATCTCCCGCACCCTGAACTCCCTATTACCGATGCTAATTGCGCTAGCTCACCCTGCTGCTTCCATAACAAACCAGCATAATGCCCAAATTATGACTTTATTAATGTATGTCAGCATCTAATGGTTTTAAAAATGATTTATATTGTTTTTCCTGTTCTGAACAAATTAAATCTGCAGCTCGAATTAACTCAGGCTTTTCATCATTAGAGAGTTTAAAAGCCTGTTATCGTTGCGCTTTCATCTTGAATTTCACCCAGAAACAGAATAAACATTTAGCTGGATGTAAAAAGGAACTGTAAACGAAAACACAAAAAAATACATCAATCTTCTAGCCTAGATTCTGCAAATTATGAAGTGAAATTTTGTAAAGCTCACATCTTGAAAACTGGGATACCTGGAAATACAACGAAATTTAATACAGTCCACCTCTTCTTACAACCCCATTACTCTTAGCATGCTGTGAAATTCTCATCTTACACACATTGCTGGCCAGGGCCATGAATTATGCATTGTGCCAGAGAAATCCTCAATCTCACGCTTCAAGACCACCACACATTACCCTGCTTCTGTCTCTATTACCAAGATGAATTGCTGAATGGGGGATATTTGAGTGGTTATGGTTCTAACTTCATTGTTTGTTTGCTGTGTAAAATCTCTCTTTTGTGTGAGTCTCTTCTGTCTATTGAAATAACAGTGTATTTTATGGCTTTAGAGGGTGAAAATGATTACGGCACTGTTCATGGCTTAAAGCGGTAAAATTACTGTTGTGGCAATGTGTATTACGCCTCTTGTATTGTTATAGAGGAAAATCATAATTTTATAGTGCTCAAGGTGTTGAAGAAGGTTTCAACTAGATGGTTGCACAGGAGGAGCTTTTCATTTCTGAAGCATGATCATCTGAGAGTAGTTTGGTCTGTAATGAATGTTTTTAGGATCTGGGAATGAGTTGAGGAGCTCCATGGACACACAGTGGGTGACCTCCAATGCTAAATGATCATTAGTGTCTCTTCCTCTAAAATGTTGGACACACTTACAACATTCTAATAGTCCTTCTCTAGTATGCACAATCATTCACTGAGCCCCTAATACCATCATGAAATGTAGTCACGCTAATGATAAAATATTAGCTATGCTCCCGGTGTCATAATTTAATCTCAGCCTGGCATTTGAGGTCAAATTCTGCGTTAAACTATTGAACCTCTTTTCGCAGTATTTTGGTGTGTGTACACAGTAATGCTGTTTAACAAAAAGATGAATGAAAAGGTAATACTTTACAAGAAGCATCTATTTATTAAATTTAGTTAACTACAGACAGAATTATTAAAAGAATTATCGTCAACTAAGTAAAGCTAAAACTTTTAAAACATTTTTGACAATTGAATAAAGCTGAAATAAAATAAAACAAATTTTAGATGAATATCAAGGCAGTCATTTTCATTAAAGCACTAAAATTACTAACTGAATTAAAATAAAGAACTAAAACTGAACTAAAATATGTATGTAATATATATATATACAGTATATATATATATATATATATATATATATATATATATATATATATATGCTAACTCAAAATATGAATAACATGAATAACTACAGTACACGAATTAAATTTTTATTATTTCTACTTAATGTTATTTTCAACATTTACTAATACATTATTTAAATCAAAAGCTGTATATGTTAATATTATTTAATGAACCTGAGGTGACATGAACTAAAAGTTGCATTTTTATTAACAAAGACATACATACTGTAACACATATAATGCTCTTTGTTAGTTAATGCATTAACTATTGGAAGTAAAGTGTTACCAATAAAATTATATAGGCTACCAGAGGAGTTTATTAATAATATTCACGGCAGTAGGGTTTAGTTGCTTTCTTGTCCCTTGTTTCAAGGCAAACTGCTATGTATCGTGCAGCGATCCTGTGGCAGCTACGTTCAGCACCGTTATAGTGTTTGACCCTCTATCCAGCTGAAATAACAGTCTGACATTAGAATGCTGAGAAAAATGCATTTAATCCCTCTTTTCAATAGGTGAGCGACTGATAACTTTTCACTCATAATTAACTCATCTTGAAATGAGAGACATTTGGAGGAAATTGAACTGTCAGCCAATGGAGTCGTGCATTTGACCTCATCACATCGAATGGGGCCCATCATAATTTGTTCATTTGGTGCCTATCAGTCTGGCCTCATCCTCTTCTTACCAATCCGTTGACCTCCCTCTCCGCAATTCCATTTGGTTCTGTTTTAATTATGACTCAGCAAATCCAAAGCAATAGCAAAACCCACCCTGAGCTCCCCTCGACTGTCACTCACGCTCTGACTGACACGAGCCAGCTAGTCTGAGTGCTTTCGGGGAAAATTGAAGCAGTGGGCGCCTAAAATGGCTGTTTATATGTCCTCTCGCAGTCGGGCTTGTTCATTTGTGCTGCTCGACGCTTTCCTTTCTTGCTCTTGTTGGTAATATACATAATGGACATAGCAGTGCATTAACATGTACTTGTCCACAGTTCTTGATATGATTAATGTAAATAGGCGAAAAGGCTTTTAACATTTCTGATGCAAAATGTCACCCAGCACAAGGGTTCTTCTTGAGTGACTACCAACAGAGTAGTAATTAGTCCTATCTTGACAATGCATCCATTCATATACTAATTCTCAATGCTTCAATTAAGCAAATGTTTTCCAGATTGAAAATGCCACGTTGTTTGCCAGTCACAACTCTATTGAGGGTGCTTTTGGCTACGCTCAAGCAATGCTCTTACCTCTAGCTGATGTGATGTGGAATTGCACAGGCAAACATATTTTTAAATCCAATTTTTGTTGTTCTTTAGATGCATTTCAGTTTATGGATAACGCTCCAAACAGCTGTTCTCATCAGGATAAGTGCTGAATCAATTCGAGATTTCCTGTGAATGCTAGAAAATGCAACCGTCTTAACCACCTGGGTCCTGAACGTCGTGACAATAGTGTAACGACACAATTTCAACCTAGACTTTTTTTTTCATTTCCCTAAGAACCTCTGTCACGACTCTGAGAACTGCTCGCTGTGTGATTGTATCTGTCAAGCATTCACCCGCAAGCAGTTAATAGGCTTAACCCAAATGATTTTCTGTCCTTTTCTTTGGGCAATAGTCTCAAACTGGGAATTTGTAATAGGCCAATTTGTTAACCTTTTCAGGGCAGGAGCATTTAAAATGTGTCTGGTCAGAGGAGGTAAAGACTTCCTGTTGATAAACCTGGATGTGTTTGTCTGCTTTTTGACCGTTCAAAATAATGACAGGAATTTAAAAAAGAAAAGAAGGAAGCATGGATAGAATTCTTTGAAATGGGATTTGTTGTACGTTCCTCTCATTTTAAACACACAGGTCCAGACGTATTTTATTGTAATTCACACAAGAATAGTTTTGTGATGGTAATCAGCTTTTCAAACTGTAATCACAGTCTCCATCATTATCATACAAATTACATCCCCTGCTATTGATTTTATGCAGATGATTACCGATACATTTTGGAAAGTATGATTCGCTGTTAATGTTTACAGTATTAGAAAACAATTACCTTACCATAGGCCTCTGAGTAATTGTTTATTATTTTTCAATTAGACAAACGCTGATGATCAATGATTTAGAAAAAAGGGCAATGAATAACATCAACAGTTATAGATTTGTTGCCAGCATTCAAGATGAATTGTTTTAATGATTTTCTACAATGGCATTTCAATGGCATCCAGTGCCATTTGAGTCTGAATGTAGATGATGTTGTGGACTGTTGGACCGTAGGTTGTTTGCAATTTTATTCAGAAGAATATCATTATGTAGGGGTGTAACAATACACTCGTGTCACAATTTGTATCAATACTCTCACGATACTTTAAATAAAGCCAAATAGGGTTAAAATGGCATATTTTTTATTAGTAGGCCTAAGACATGATACGCATTAAATACTGAATTTGGTATTATGTAGTGTTAGTAATTATGTAACATTAGCCAACATACGCTATTTGATGCACCTTTAGCATTTCATTTTGTGTGAACCATAAATATTGTTGCTATCCAATTTGACATATTGTTGAATTTTTGCATTGCAATATATTGCAACATGATATTTTGATACACCCCCCCCATCCCATTATAAGAAATAATTATATGTGTTATTTTACATTTTACAATGGTCCCTAAACAGGTTCCACTTGATTTTTTAGTGTCTTTAACTAAATGTACCAACATTTAAATTAATAATTTGATACAATGCACTTATTTCTTTAATTACATAATATAATTACACTGTTGACCCTTGCTTACACATTAACCAACCCATAACACCAAAACCTTATCAGTATCACACATCAGCAGAAGTGTTTTGCAATACAACATGAACACAATATTGTACTTTTTTATGTAAGTATGAGTTAATTTAAGTCCCCCTGTGGTGAAAATCAAGCTTTCAATGTGGTATGCCTATTTGGTGTTTGTAATATATATTTTAAGACAAACCAACCTGATCTCACGACCAAGTCGTACGAATTCGACGAATGATTAAAAAGTGGCTAATTCGTAACAATTCA
The DNA here is from genome assembly GCF_988280905.1 of Pimephales promelas. Taxonomy (NCBI): domain Eukaryota; kingdom Metazoa; phylum Chordata; class Actinopteri; order Cypriniformes; family Leuciscidae; genus Pimephales; species Pimephales promelas. Next base: position 20,350,778 of record NC_142772.1, read on the forward strand.
TACGACCTCACTCGTGTGAATTAATACGATTTTGCTAAATCGTACATATTTTATGAATTGGCCAAATCGTATGAATTCGTACTAATGACCTACCCCTTACCCCGCCCCTAAACCTAACCATCACGTGGGTTTAGACAAATTGTACGAATTAGTACGAGTGAGGTCGTACGAATTAGTACGAATTAGACACTTTTTAATAATGTGTCAAATTAGTACGAATTGGTCGTGAGATTGTGTTGGACAAACCATGCGCAAGCAAATCAACACCATTATTGAGTGTTTTCTCCTTAAAGTCACAGTGAACCAAAATCGCTGTTGGAAATTGTGGGTGTTTCTGACGTCACAAACTTGTAACCAATCACGGCAATGATGATTGGTTCCTCTTATATTAAATGAGGCAAGGGGGTAGAGTTACATTCAAGCTATTTTTAAGGCATACATTTGTAATTTTGGTGATCAAAGATGAGTTTTAAGGGATACAATTATTGCTAACTGGGGGACTTTAAGGACACCAATATATTGGCCCTCATTTATCAATCTTGCGTAGAAACGGGTGTATATGTTGGCGTAAGATTATGCTTACACTCCTCTCACCGCCTGATTTATGAAGATGTGCGTACCTTTGAAATCCAGGTGTACGCAATGCCTGCCCTTGATAAATCCCGCGGCCGAAAACGATCGTCATTAGAATAACACGCCCCTAAATATTCAAGTCTCCGCTTCCCCCACGCCCTCATTTTACGCCATGGACACACGGAAGACGGCAGAGAAGAGAAACTTCTCCGATGTGGAGCCGAAATGACCTATCACAATGCATTATTTTACAGCACGTCTTTTGAAATTAGTATTCAATTTCGAATCACGTCACATGTATAATAGTGATGATGATGATGTGATGTGAAGTATTCATTCACATTAATAATTGCATGACAATTTGTAATAGTATTCTTCTTATTATTGTGATTTGTATTAATGATGCTTATTGTTATTTAGAAGAAGGATGTCGTTATTATTATTTGTATTATTATTATCATTTAAAAGAAGAAGAACGTATTTTTTATTATTTTGTCAGTCTGAATTATTTTTTGGTCATTGAAAGCCTTTCATTAGGCTACCGAACCCAGTCCATGCGCACCTGCCGGGGATAATCCTGAAACAGGGTAAAGCGGGCTCGCAACTGAAGGAATACATATGAAATCAAATGCTTTGGTAAAGTCACACAAATTACACATTGAAGTCCACGTTACACAAAAATAAACACTGAAGTTTATAATTACTATGTTGTTTTTTTGTTTGTTTGTTTTACAGTGGGTCATAATATATCATATCTTTTAGTTTGTCAGTGCGTTAGGAATTTTTCTGAGTATTTCCTCACAAACTCAAAACGTGCGTACACCACCTCCTGAGCTGGTGTAGGATTCGAGCGTGCCGTACGCCAACGTCCATGTTGATAAATCTCAAACTCACCGTGGTTTTGAGTGTACGCAAGGTGTACGCTGGAAATTTGGTGTACGCACTTTTGATACTGTAAATGAGGGCCCATTGTGAGGCCAAAGCATACAACACATTCTCACCCCCAAGGCATCACCTAACTGACGCCTTAGGAAGCATTTGACCCTGCTTCAATATCTGACGCTTTAGGCGCCCTTTAGTCAGTTAGATGACTAGGATGACTAGGATAGATGACAGTTAGACAGACTAGGATCGCGTGTAGCCCTACCCCTAGGCTACCCCAGACCTAAACCTACCCGCATCCTTTCTAAAGGGCGCCTAAAGCGTCAAATATTGAAGCATGGTCAAAAGGTGAAGCATAATGCACCTTTCATGCCTTTCAAAAATCATCTAGTAGATTTGGTATGGAATCCTAAATAAATACCTGAATTTAATACACTAAAAATGAAATTACATATATAAGGCATCCACATTTGCTTTTTTTTTCTCTTTTGCTCCCTCATCCAAACCATTTTTTACTTCACATACAAACAGAATTGATCTTGATGCAGTGCAGTCAGAGTCTTAATTGGTCAGCCCTACAGCAGAGAATGGAATCCAATGGTCTTGCTTTGAATCGATGGTCTAACCAGAGAGGGTGTTGAGGTAGAGACTGCACAGCGAATGTATGATCAATCAGCCTCAAGTGATTATTAACAAACCTCCAGCTACAGGTTTGTTGCCAAGAGAACACGAGACAAAAAGACTCATGTGTTTCAAGTGATAGGAATGCCGGAAGGTTCTGTGAGTAGCTATAATTAGGTGCAGTGTGACGCAAGTCTACCTGAAAATTCACTCACCTGAGATGAACAGCGTTTCGACAGATGCTCACGTGAAACCCAAACATTAATGTGAAACAGACCAAACCTAAAAAGGACAAACAAACTGCTCAGCTATGCAAATGACCTAATAAATGAGACTGCATGGGCATGTGTGTTGTGCTGAATAATTACTGTGAAATTGATAATTGCACTGTTATGTGAGATTATGTCTGGTAGCATGACGAGCAAGACCCGACTTGGCGTACTATTCCTGGATGTCAGCGACAAGGTTAAAATGCACAACCGTTGTGGATGTAGACAGATGGTGATCAATTTTTAATGTTATCCAAAACAGAAAATAAGTGATTTTTATGGATTTGTTATCCAGGGGTATTAAATACTTCTGAAGTTGACCTGCTGCAGTGAGATATTTTATAAATGTATATTTTAAAATGCTTTCTTATAAAATAGTTACATGTATTTATTTTAAAGGACAAGTTCGGTATTTTACAATTAAAGCCCTGTTTTAAGATCGTCCCTGATGAAATAGAATAGTTAAGATTGTTTTTTAGACAGATGCTCCTGTCACGAGAATTTTTGGATTCTGTGTTAGCACCTACTCCCCCCCCCCCCCCGAACTTGAACTCGAACAATCATTCATAAAAACGCATAACACTTGCTCACATGCTATGCTCTATGCACTATGCTCACACAAAAATCGCTGCAAAAGATGCTTTCCAACAGGTTTTATCGTTTCTCTAGTTTTTGTCGAAGTCCATTTTCTTCCTGTTTTTGGTGGAAGGCCACAATAGTCGATTGTCGAGTTTGCGTGCGCGATCCTTAGTTAGTCACCATCGCACACGTGATCGCGCACGTGAACTCGACAATTTACTACTGTGGACTTCGACCGAAAACAGGAAGAAAATGAAGTCGGACAAAAACTACGATAAAACCTGTTGGAAAGCATCTTTTGCTGCGATTCTTGTGTGAGCATATCAGTGAACACCCCAGACCACTCGATGAGTTTCACGTCTTTGTAAACTAAAGTTTTATGCGTTTTAATGAATGATTGTTCGAGTGCACCTATGCTTTCATTAAGCATAGGCGGGGTGCTAACACAGAATCCAAAAATTCTCGTGACAGGAGCATCTGTCTAAAAAACAATCTTAACTATTCTATTTCATCAGGGACGATCTTAAAACAGGGCTTTAATTGTAAATACCGAACTTGTCCTTTAATTAAATTCATTTTACTTGTAATGCCGACTTGTAATAACTTGTACCTTGTAATCCAAGGTTGACATGAAATTCTTCTGAAGTATCCTACATGTTCTAAAATGAGACATTAAATAAATGCATATTTTAAAGATTATTTCTTTAAAATAATTGTATTTATTTATTTACAAGAATTATTATTTTCTTTTACAACCATATTAATTGAGAGACTATACTATTTTAAACGAGCTACTGAAGGCAAAGTCGTTTAAAAATTCTTTAAAAAAATTGTTATTTCTTTATACGGTGGAAAAACTATTTCCTTCATACGTTCATAAATAATTGATTTGTTGACAAAAGTCTATGGACATTTTATGCATCTCGTTCTTCCTCTTTCTTATAGGATTATGCGGGTCAAATTGATATGTTCTTGATGTCTTCCATTATAGCCTGAAGGATGGTACGTGAGGTTTTGTTTACTTTGCTTGAATCCGTAAAGCTTTAAATTGGTCTGAGTTCAGGGCGTAAAAGCAGCAGTGTTCTCCAAGGACGTTTTGGTGAGCGCCTCTTCTCAATCTATATCTCTTATCTGTGGTTGTTGATGATGTATCTGAGCGTTTGTGGCAGCTGTGTGTTAAGTCTAATAGAGCAGAAAGGCTGCTCAGAATAAAGCTATTTGAAAATTTGTTTATGTGAAATATTTGTAAATGGAAGCAGGCCACTTGGCACCTTTCGCGTTACGTTCTGGTGTCATTCTGGATTGTGAATTTGACGGGGGATTTGAGGCTGGCAAATGGAGCACATGCTCAAGCAGATCACAAAGACTCTTGCCTCCCCTCAGTGGCTGGCGTAGCCCGGTGTTTAGATGCCAGCGGTGTCTGCTGACGTCTCCTCAGTCATTCTGTAAGAATTCCCCGTTGGTTTCTTGGAGCTGTGAGTGTCATGTTTGCTCTGTTGACAGTGCATGAATCTTACTATATATTTTTCAGGATTTTTTTTACACTTGTTTTGACAGTGGGACAGATTTGGCTATATATTTTTCAGAGTAGCTCAGCATGTAAACACCAGAAGAAAAACAAGGTGAATTTACATTTCTATACGTCCTAAGGTATGTCTTTTTTAATATATATATATATATATATATATATATATATATATATATATATATATATATATATAGTCCTTAAAAACTGCTAGATCTGCTTATTTTTCAAACCTATTAGAAGAAAATAAATGAAACTAGGTATTTATTTGAAACAGTGGATGGATAAATTAACAAAAAAGCACAGAAGGAACTTCTTCACTTACAGTATCGGGGGGAAAATAATAACTATAACTGTCTACTACATTATCGCATGAGGCAGTGCATGTAGTCTATCTGAGGAATTTTTTTTTTAATTATTTATTTTGGGGGACTATTTTGGGGAAAAAATAAATTATTTGAGTAATTTATTCCTATAGGAGAGGAAGAATTTTCTCTCGCTTAGCAGGGTGCCCAAACTTTTTCCTACGAAGGGCCAAAAATCAAACTTGATTGTGGGCCGTGGGCCAAAAGTAAATTTTGCATCATAAATCAAACGGTATTACATTAAAGTTGCTAAGGGTTTATTTATTTTATAATATTTAAAATAAATATAAAAAAAACTTCAATCTGATTAACTAATGCAGTTTTATTTGTAAAGTTTTGCATTTTAAAGAAATCCCCTCCAGTGTTTCCTCTAGGATTTTTCCAAGCTGTGGTGGCAGGCCCATATCCCCAGGGGGAGGGGGCGTGGCCCACGAGTGATATTCCCTTAGGCCACGCCCCCTTGTCTCCCCTAAGTAACATAATGGGCTCTATGCACGGCGTTATTTCCGGTGAAGGATTAAGGATGCTCGATAACTTCCGCCGATCATAGAGTCCAATGCAATACCGAGAATTTATATTGAATTTTATACTCCATGGTTATACTAAAGAAACGTTAGTCACAAAAACAGATAAAACAGACACCCCTCGTTGTGTTTATGCTTCTTTTTAAAATTATATTAAATAAACATAACTATATATAAAATTACATCTAAACGTATGTACGTTTCGTTTCAAAGACGGGAGGACAGTAAATATTGAAGACTCTGCCATAATCCCGTTTTCTCCGGTTTTCCTCCGCTTTAATCTACACAACCGGAAATGAACGAGCATCCTTACGTCAAATGCGGAACTTATGCGTGCATATAGCCCATATGAAAGGCTCCACAAGCAGCAAAGCGATCGAGGTTTTTAAAAAAATTATTAGGCTTAAAAAATATAACAGATTTTAAATAAAGTGAACTTCAAACAATCCTCACATAAATCCATAAGTGCCATATTTACCTGTGCCCTTCCTGTCTTAAAAAGTAGGATACAGAAATTGAATAAACAGAGTCTGCGCTGCATGAATTATAAATTATATATAGACTTTATTAAAGCTACTAAAGTTCTTTAGTCAAGGGCAGTGAGTAAAAAGAGCAGCAGTTGCCGAGACGCGGATCTCACGCGCGCCTCATTCTCCCACATGCACAACTCTTTTCGTCCATATAAGACTTTTCTTATGTTATTAAGATACTCGACAAAACGACATTTTGGCATAATTGTGTGTGTTATTGTTCGTTCAAGCTCGAAAGAGAACTGCATTCTCTGGTACGCGGTCTGTGATATGCGCATTATTCTGGCGTGCGTCTTTCTGCGAGTCTCATTCAGGACATCCAGGCCGCGCGCTCTCTTTTGACTTCTTGTTGTACAAAATGCAAAACGGCATTTTCACGAATAAGAGCGGGATCATGGAACACTAGTCAAAGGATGACAAAAAAGAAGAGATATCCTACTGTACTGCGTTAATATCCCTAATTTGTTTATTTCATAAAATCGCGGCATTTTGCGTTATATAGCCTATAAACGCTATTATTACGATTGCTATATGATATGATTAATCGTGCAGCACTAATGCTTAGTGTATTCTATCTATGCAACAGTTTTTTTTTAGCCTTTTCTTTTAACATTTTTAAATTTCAGTTACGCAGTGGGCATGAAGAACAATTATAGCACTCGACTCCAGTGCTGTAATCTTACGGACACCTGGGAGAAAGGGATATGATTTAGAAAGGGCAATAAATTCCAACGAGATAAAGTCATTTTAGACCTTTATGCTTTATCTACAAATAAAGTAGCCTATTATAATGGGAACATTGATCTTGAAGAGAGTGTCGTCGTGTTACTGTCGCAACCGAACGCGACGTGCAGTTTGAATGCTGAATGGAGAATGACTGAGGAGAGATGACTTAACTTTACGACTTAAAAATTCATTTTACCTCACATTATGCTATTGAATGACTTTAGAAGTCTTGGAATATAGTGCGAAAACTCGATTGTGCTTTACAAAGTTTTTTATGCCTTTAGTGGGGCTCAACAAAATAACACAATACAGAAGCTGCAGCCGTGGAGGGAGGATTTTAGGTGTGGCGGCCCGCCACAGCGGAATGAATGTAGCGGAAACACGGCCTTCTCCCCGGACGGTATGGCGGGCCAAATCAAAGGATACCACGGGCCACTTTTGGCCCGCGGGCCCTAGTTTGGGCATCTCTGCTAGACCATACCGACTAATGTTAGATCATACCGACTAAGCTTTTGAAAGAGATGCTTCCAGAGGTCATAAATCCTCTTCTTAATATCATTAATTCATCTTTGTCATTAGGATATGTACCAAAAACTTTTAAGCTGGCTATGAATGAAAAACGCAACTTGATCCTACAGAATTAGTCAATTATACAGGCCGACATTGAATCTACCTTTTCTCTCAAAAATACTAGAAAAGGCAGTATCCTCACAACTATATTCCTTTTTAGAAAGAAATGGTATCTGTGAGGATTTAGACCATACCATAGTACTGAGACAGCTCTTATTAGAGTCACAAATGATTTACTTTTATCATCCGATTGTGGTTGTATCTCTCCATTAGTATTACTCGATCTTAGTGCTGCATTAACCACAACATTCTTTTAAATAGACTCAAAAATGATGTTGGCATTAGTGGAATTTATTATGAATTATTGTTGTTATTATTATTAAGCTATTAGCATGCTTTTAATCATACTTATCTGACCGTTATCAGTTTGTAGCAGTAAATAAAGAGATGACTTATCGATCACATGTTCATTATGGTACCACAAGGCTCAGTACTAGGACCATTGCTGTTTACTCTATACATACCCTTAGGAGATATCATTAGGAAACATGGCATTAGTTTTCACTGTAATGCTGATGATACTCAGCTCTATATTGCTTCACACCCTGACGAAACTTACAAATTCATAAAATGAACAGAATGCATAGCTGATCTAAAAAATTGGATGACTAGTAATTTCCTTAAACTAAAAATTTAAGTGATTTAAAACTACTTAACTCTGAATAAACAGTGATTCTAATAATTGGACACTTCCTAACGTAATAACCTAGAATACTGTCTAACACTTGATGGCTGCTCTGTGAAAATTTCGTCGTCAGTTAGGAACTTGGTTGTGCTCTTTGATACCAATCTTTTATTTGAAAGTCACGTTTTTAGTATCTGTAAAACCATATTCTGACATCTCACAAATATATCTAAATTACGTCATATGCTCTCAATAACAAATGCAAAACAACTAGTTCATGACATCAAGGCTGTATTATTGTAATGCTCTACTGGGTGGTTGCCCTCCACACTTGATAAATGCTGGTCCAAAATGGAGCAGCTAGAGTTCTAACCAGAACCAGGAAGAATGACCATATTAGCCCGGTTCTGTCGAACTGTATTGACTATTAAACATCGTATACATTTTCAAACATTGCTGATTACTTACAAAGCACTAAATGCTTTAGCTCCCCAGTGCTTGAGCGAGCTCTTAACGTATTAAAGTCCTTCATGTCTATTGCGATCTCAAAATTCCGGCCAGTTGATAATATCTAGAATATCAAAATAGACTGCTGTTGGTAGATCCTTTTCCTATTTAGCACCAAACAGTCTCCCTAACATTGTCCGGGAAGCACACACACTTTGTCAGTTTAAATCTAGACTAAAAACACATCTCTTTGACCTAGCATACACATAACACATTATAAACTTCTATAATTCAAAGTTTGGCTGCATAGATTAGGTCAGCCGGAACCGGGAACACTCCCCAAATCATGATGTACTTGTTACATCATAAGAAGAATGGCGTCTACACTAATAGTCTCTTTGTTTAAAATGGTTTTTAATTGAAAAATGTGTATTGCGTAAACGGCCCCTTCATATCTTCATATATTTTACTTCTCAAATAAATGGGTAAAGAATATGTTGGCAACTTGAAAACAAGACAAAAAGCCTGATTAAGAAAATCTCTTTTGTTGTTTTTGGAGTGTGCTGTTTTATATGATCAGTGAACTCATTGGATAGATAGAGAGCATGTTTGATTTGGCTTCAAACATGCCTAAAATATGTTTGCAAGTCACAAAATTCCCTTATTCATTTGCTTTCTTTTCTATTTAGTCCTTCAACACAACTTATACTCTCAGTCCTAGCAAAGATTTGTGCCATTTTGGCCTTTTAACCAGCTCTAGCAATTACATTTGATGCTCCTTAATTCTGACATAGCCTCTCCCTCCAAAGCCTCTTTTCCAGCTCAGCAATCGAGACAATATGTTTGCTTACTGCACTGCTTGCTAAGTGTTCCTTTGCATATAAATTAATCTTGATTCAGTTGACACTGTCATGCTGAGTGGTACAAATTGCTCATAGCAATAAAGCAGGCTGAATAAGAAAAAAGCCAAATTGCGGCACTTGATGTGATGTTTCTTGCTTTATGCCAATACATTAGCTGCACATAATGAGTGCTCTGTTCTGAAAAGCATGGTATACTGGAGTTTTAATTTTACTTAAATGGAGCAGCACCATGTTTTTTGAAATCCAAGTCAGAAAAATCATTAACAATGTGGATGTTGAGGTTAAATAGGAAGCAATTCATTCACTTGCACAAGCTCCGAGTGCCATCCATCATTCTATTTGCAGAAGCTTGACAAAAGTACTTGGCTTTAAATAACAATCCATTTGCTCCTGGTGCTAGGCAAAACAGTTTTTTTAGGCATTCATTTGCAGTGCATAGCCATATTGATTTATTTAACTTTAACTTAGAAAGAAAATAATCAAATACAAGGATAAAAATAAGAAAAAGAGACGTTACGTGCAACATTGCAATGTAAATATAGTCATTTGTGTTCATATTTGTTTCAAGACTCACCATAACATAACACTTTAAAGAAACAATATTGTTTTTCCTAAGTGCCTGCACAAAAACTACTATGTGTAAATATGATTGTTATTGTATTTCTAGAGTAAATATGAGTTTGCACATACTCATCTCAGAATATTATGCAAACATGTATTAATTCAACATTAAATTCCACAAATATACTTTACTGATTTATTATTAAAGTCCCTCTGTGGTAAAAATCAAGTTCCCTTTCGTTGTCACTACGAGTTACGTAATGGCAACGAATGGGGTTTCGCTTAGCCTCTCATCTTCGAGAAATAAAAAGCCAATGGTAAAGAAATGCCATGGGTCTGTGGAATTTGCAAAACGTAACTATGGAAGTACATTGTAAGGAAGTACGTTTTCGCCTCGGAGCCATGTTGACACTTCACTCCACAAGCCATCCTGCTACCTTCATTCTCTTCACTCTTCAAGACGAGCAGTTGTCCAGTCTGTGTTGGTGTGACAGCATTTATCCAGTAAGTTTCACATTCCTGCCTGCTGATTTGTGCAGTGGTCTGCAACCAGTGCGTGTGTTTCTCCCTTGGCGGTTCAGCACTGCTGTTGAGATTTATGCTCTCTAAAAGTGCTGCACACGGTGCATCATTTTAAAGATTTGGGATCAGTTTGGTGGCACAAGGCAAGACCTGTTTGCCTCCCATGACTCGTCCCATTGCTACCTGCTTTACTCCCTGACCGAGGGAACGTTCATCACGAACATACTGGCGCACAGCTGGCCGTGGGGCCTCCTCAAGTATGCATTTCCCCCAGTGAGCCTTCTTGCACAAACCCTGTGCATGATCAGGAAGGACGGGAAGCAGGTCAAATTGGTTGCGCCTCATTGGCCCGCCCGGACATGGTTTCTGAACTTGTACAACACCTCCCTCGCCAATTCCTCTGAGGAAGGACCTCCTTTGTCAGGGACGGGGCACCCTATGGCTTCCTCGTCCCAATCTTTGGAACCTTGACGTGTGGCTCCTGGATGGGACGAGGCAGGTTTGAGTACCCCACCACCAGCAGTGGTGGCCACCATCACTTCCTCTAGAGCATCGTCCACGAGACATGTCTACTCATTGAAGTGGAACCTCTTCGTCAACTTTGTGCTCTTCTCACCGAGAAGACCCCAGAAAATGCCCGATCAGTCTCGTGCTTTCCTTCCTGGTAAATTGTATGGAGCCCCCACACAGATATTACTAAATAGGTTGGTGAAAAATTATGTGGTTCTTCCACAACAAAACAGCAGTGGGACCTCTTGGGATCTCTCAGTGGATCTCCATTTGAGCCTCTGCAATCAATGGAGCTTAAGTTCCTGTCAATTAAAACAGTGCCCCTGGTTGCATTGGTCTCCATTAAGAGGGTAGGGGACCTGCAGGCATTTTCCATTTACAAAGCGTGCCTGGAATTCGGGCCGGCCTATTCTCATGTGATCCTGAGACCCCGGCCTGCATATGTGCCCACCAAGGTTCCCACCACTCCCTTTCAAGATCAGGTGGTGAACCTGCATGCGCTGCCCCTGGAGTAGGCAAACCCAGCCTTGGTACTTCTCTGTCCAGTACGCGCCCTCCATGCTTATGTAGACAGAACGCAGTGTTTCAGGACCTCGGCCAAGCTCTATCTTTTATGGTTGGGAAGCTGAAGTGGAAGGCTTTCTCCAAGCAAAGGTTGTCTCACTGGATAGTGGACGCCTTTGGCATACTAGCAGCTAGGTCGACCCTACCCCCTTGGTTTGACTGCCCACTCCACCCGGAGTGTGACTTCCTATTGGGCTCTAGAGCATGGCGCCTCGCTAACAGACCTCTGCAGAGGTCTAAAATCTCTTAGCAGAGCCAATTTCCTCATGTATACTCGCTTCAACCAGCCGGTACTAGGATCTGCTCAGGTGTCTTCGCTTGCTTGCCATTCCAGTCCACATACTCGATACGTGCGACATTCTCGTCAGGTGAGCCTCTCCGAGATGCCCCGAGTTCCTCCAGCACTGTTGACGTCAACGGCAGATCTATGCCACCGGCAGCTTTTGCGATTAGCTAGGTGCCGCCATGTGCAAGGTTCCCCCCTCTGGGTGACCCCCACATGTGTATTTCCACTGTAAGCCTCTCTGAGCATGTGTCTTTACCTTGGCAAGCCACCTTGCCACCCCTGTGGTTGAAACATATCACCCGGCTGGCTGGACCCTAGTGTTTCCATATGCACCCCCCTCCTGGGTCATATGGGTATCTGTATTATGTTTTTTTTAATGTTTCTGTGGTGTTTTTAATATGCTTTAAGACAAACCATGTGACAAACCAAATTCATAAGCCAACACAATTGCTGAGAATTTTATCTTTAAAACTGCAGTGAACCAAAGACAGTCTCAAAAATGCAGTTTGAAATCCCTGGTGTTTCTGACGTCACAAACTACATTGTAACCAATCACGTCAATGTGTGATCGTCAAAGAGTGGATCTCTGTGCTGGTGTGAGTGAGTGGAGACAGGGATAATTTGCATATTCATATAACTGTGCATACTAAATGAGGCTAGGGTGTTACATTCATGCTATTTTACTGCATGAGGAAATTCTTTTTAAATAAGTCATTTTGTTGATCAAAGATGAGTTTTAAGAGATCAAAGTATTGACTACAGGGACTTTAACTATTCTTCTGTAATGCAGCACAGCTGAAAGGTTTGTTTGAGCTCCACCCTCTATTGTACAGCTATGAATTTCCATTTTCGTCTGCCAGAATCTTATTCATTTCACTTTTGGTGTGAAAGGTCTTTTTTTATTGAAAAACAAAACCAGCCCAGATGAGAAAAATAACGCAAAATTAACGGTGATGCATTACTTTTGATTAAAAGTAACTAACTAATGCAATTATTTCTTTTTTAAAGAGTAACACTATTGTTATAATGTAACTTTCTTCACCATGGCAGTGAGATCTTGTTCTGTCTCTGTCTAGTGGTATTGAAGACTTGTTTCTCAAGATATGATTCTAATGTGGGTTATCCTGCTGTTTTGTTGCTGAAGAACCACATAATTTTTCACCAACCTATTTAGTAATATCTGTGTGGGGCCTCCATACAATTTACCAACTCCATGGTAATTATTCTGGCAGCACAAATGGAGGGGCCAGCCCTCTTTTCTCACTCAATGCTCCCTAATAGGATTGTATCTGCTTCAGCAGACTTTAATTGAGGACTCCATGTCAAAAGAGAGCAAGCTTGAATGACTCTCCCTTCTCAGCTGCTGGTCACCATGAAGTCTCAGACTAAATTCTGAGAGCTGATTTTTGTTATATACAGCAATTGCTATTACCTGCTGTTAGATGATATACACAGTTGAAACACAGCTCAGCACATTATAGCCAGGATAATCAGGTCTATGGTATAATATTATTTCATCAAATTATTAAGACATTATATGCAGGGCTTTTCAATAATTTAGCTACGGACCCCTAAATTTGATCAGCGTTGTGTGAGGGACCGACCATCCTAAATTTTAAAAGGCAGATATATTATCATGAATAAAGTCCCAATAAATATTTTGAAAAAATTATATTATAAATCTGTAAAACATTATTTGGAAAATATTTTATTTGCTACGCTACAGTATTACATTGTTTGTATTTCTTTCTTTCTTTCTTTCTTTCTTTCTTTCTTTCTTTCTTTCTTTCTTTCTTTCTTTCTTTCTTTCTTTCTTTCTTTCTTTCTTTATTTCTTTCTTTCTTTCTTTCTTTCTTTCTTTCTTTTCTTTCTTTCTTTCTTTCTTTCTTTCTTTCTTTCTTTTTTTTTCTTTCTTTCTTTCTTTCTTTCTTTCTTTCTTTCTTTCTTTCTTTCTTTCTTTCTTTCTTTCTTTCTTTCTTTCTTTCTTTCTTTCTTTCTTTCTTTTTCTTTCTTTATTTCTTTCTTTATTTCCTTCTTTCTTTCTTCCTGCAAAAAAGATTATTATAAATATGTGTAAAATATTAGTTGGAGAATATTTTGTTATAATTATGTTACATTCTTTCATATTTTTCTCTATGCAACTGTTAGATTATTCATTAATTCATTCATTCATTAATTCGTTTTTTTATGTATTTATTTTTTTTGATTTTTTATTTTAATCATTTATTTTACAGTTTACTCTAGCATTCCCCATGGCATACCCAATTTATACTGTACAAAAATATGTTTATGATTATTTAATATAGGCCTATTGTCTGAAAAATGTTTAAGATTTCATTTTTATTGCATTATTATTATTTTTACTACTCACTATACTTCCCTTTTAGATTGTATTGATTTATATTGATTTATTTACATTAATAATTATTTTAATTTTTAATTTTAATAATTATTACAAGTTTACTTACATTTTTCCACTGACCCACTAAAATTCCCTTGCAGCCCTATGGAGGTCCCTGAACCCCAGTTTAAAAATCCCTGTTCGATATAATAAGCTTTTAAGCATTATTATTAATTCAAACATAAATATTAATAACATAGCTTTTGTTATAATAAACATAGCTTTTTTTCGGTAATTTATCATTATTTCTCTGCATGATTTACTGTTATTATTACTAGGCATGCCATTGTTCACACATTATATGTGTTTTTCTTTAACAGACGCTTTTGACACGGTGAAAAAAAAAAAAACGGTGTCAGAAGAGGAGGCCCTGGAGCATATTACTCATTTAATCCTGATTTAGCCTGAGGGAGAAAAGGATTTTAAGTGTCTAGTGATAAACTCCCTTTCTTCTGTTGATGGTAATTATCCATGTCTCTTGAGACTCTGCCAAGATGTTGGTGGCAGGATGTGTGTTCTGATCGTCAGACATGAGACACACTGTCCAGTTGGTCTGTATAGAGCCCAGTGCATCTACAGGCTCCTCTGCTTGTTTGAAGATGGCCTATTGTAGCCCTTTGTAAGGGATAACTGGTCAGCCATTGTGGCCAAATATGTTAGGCAAATTGAGGCAGATGGCTCCAATTCAGACACGTGGCTTTCCCAGGGCAGTGAGGATGGCCTAGACACTGGAGAGGGGTGTTGTGGGTCAGGGCCCCGCTTGGCACTTGTTATTGCCTTCAATAGACCCATGTGGCTTTATTCACCCCCCATGTGGTGTTGCTGAGAAACACCATGCTGAAGACTCCAGCCCGGCATGCTGAAGGACAGCATGGGGGCAGCTACAGCAGCACTCCATCTTCCTCACGGCCTCGGCATAGTCCCGCTCAAGCCCTTAGGGATTTGGATGAATAGGGCCAATTGACAAGTGGGTGGTGGTCCATCCTAAATGGCTTTTCATTCAGCTGCTATAATAGACTGACAGGTTTTTTTCCACACTCTCTATAATAGCTGCTAATTATGGGATTTGCAATGTTTTGCAATCCCTTCTTAATATTGGTTTGTGTGTTTTCTCTTTTTGGTATGTTCTGTTAACGTAGCCACTTGAATCCTGTAATTTGTTCATTGTTTTAGTTGCGATTCAGCTGCCTATCTTATTTGAAAAAGGATATTTTATTTGATGGTGGAAAAATAATATGGGATCGGAGGAAACATAATGAGTCAATGCTTTTGCGTTCCCCCGTGAAACTTTGCGTACGCCCGCGAAAACCCTTTGTCTTCCCCTGTGAAACTTTGTGTTCGTTTGCAAAACATTTGCGTTCTCAACATCTGTTAAGATGATCACAAGCTAGAATATATTTAGTCAAACTATTGTTAGCATGAATATGAAGATTTGGTTTTAGTATTATTAAAGCATGATTTACCATTAATTTATTTAAAATTCATTGTAAATGGTTATGTCACAATAGTGAAGCTGAGATTCTTTGAAATATGACATCATATAAGCTTAACTTAATGACGCACAGATATCAATACTTGACATACAAAACACAACAATGGTAACATCCAACAAATAATAAAAACACTTATGCAACATAAACCATTACAAAATTAACCAACAACACAAACTGCAAATTTTTTTAAGCGGCACTGATAATTATTCATGCCACACTGCATGCTTGGTACCTTCATAGTACACATGCACTGTAGAAATACAGTATTGTGTTGTTGAGGTTTTTTTAAGTAAATTGTGTTTTCCAATACTGTAAACTCACAGTAAAACCATGATTTTTTTTTAACTGCACATTTTTCGAGCACAAATGCTCTAATAGCTCTCAACAATATCATCAAGATCCGCTATGTTGAAAATAGTTCTGTATAATGCTCTCCACCGTGTTCCCCAGCATCTCAATTACCAGCATTGCTCTCTGTGTCTTCTGAACATGGATGCTTTTACTCGACAAACAAAAGCGGTCCAGAGATCTCCATTTTAATGCACTGCTTATTCAAACGTGCCAGGGGTCAAGAGTGAAGATGTTACCAGCTGGCCATTCATCACAGCCATGACACCCTCTCTGCTCCGCTCCCTCACCTCCAGGCTATGCTTTATAGAACAAACACGTCACCACGGGCCGTACAGTCATCCATTTTCCTGTGCTGTGCATTAGAGCTTCATGAATATCTCCACACAGAATACCTGCAGCCCGGCTGTGAGAGATCGCTAGGGCTCCTTCCTACACCGAGAATGTGATCTACTCATCATATACTGATGTTACTGTACTTCTTTCTTTAACCCTTTTGCTCTGTTGAGATGTACTTTTTATGTTTTGTTTGTTTGTTTTTTGTGTTAATAACCACAAAATTAACTCCATATTTTACCTTCATATTGTTTCTCTTTTCCTCTGATCAAACCAAATCCCAGCAGGCCGATATTATTGAAGCCGAACTCCCTGTTTGACTCAAGACAGTCACAAAAATGTGACTGCTCTGTAATGTATTTATTGTATTATTTATCATCTAAATTTGCCCCAACTGCAATACAGATTTTTTTCAATGGAAGAAATCACATTGAAAATCTCTTATGTGAAATGTTTCATAAGATTAGTCACAATATATTAACCTGACAATTATTCTTAATTGTCTAATATGCTGATGTGTATCAATGTTGAATGCATTTGTGGAAACCTTGATAGATATATTTTTTTTTTTTCAGAATTCTGTGATGAATAGAAAGATTAAAAGAACAAAATTTTTATTTGAAAGAGAATTTTTTTGTAACATTATAAATCTCTATAAACCCAAGCAGAACATTTAGATTCAGGTAAGACTGGTTAGAATGCAGCAAGCCAGAGATCATACAAAACTGAATTTGTTTCTCTTTAGTATTCATATCGAGACAATATGCTCCAGACCCAATAGCATTGGCGTCTTTGTGTCACGGGGCTGCAATCTGCCATAGGCACCATTGCACGACTTTGATTATTAACGGACAGCATGCCACCGCTCCAACCATTCCACCCCTCCCTCCTCTTCATCTGCCACCCATGTGACCCCTCCTGGCAAATGATTGGCTAATTATGATTCTGGACAGAATTTGAGGGTGGCTAACGCTGCATCTGGCCTCTGAGGTGCCTGCGACTGCAGCTGGTGTGGCTGCTCCACAGCAGGGCTGTCTGTGGCCCCTCATAAATAAAAAGCTCTTACAAACTGGTTATGAACACCTGTTAGATCATCTGTCAGCCTAGCCCCCTTCTCATCCATCACCTAGTGCTCGGGGAAGTCATTCCACCCCATCAATCCGCTCCGTACTTACCGGGGCTCAAACACTACCCCGATACCATCCAAAACGTAATAGCGCTGCGCTAGTGGACACTTTTAAATACAGAAGAAGAATCCCTTTCTGTCAACTTTGGGTAGGCTATTTAAAAGTGAGTGGCGCAAAAGTTTACATTTGTGTCAATAAATCAGAGGAGAAGAGTCATGGGCGAGCTTGTCATTCGGACTAATGACCGAATCCTTCACGGGCAACGCAGAACGTGTCGAGATAAAATGCGCTCTGGGTTGTTCAGTCATTATACCTTTATTACCCCCTGCCATAACCAAGGAGAGAGAGAGGAGAGAGTCGGGGGAATGAATGAGTTATGTGTGCTTTGGAAGGTACTGTTAAACCATGCACAGATAGCGGGTCTTCGTCTCTAATGTTGTGACACATTCAGGCAACCCCAACACATCATTATTTTCAGTTTCGCAATAGTCTTAGTGTAAACCAAATTGTCTCAATTGATTTAAATCATAGTAAACTGCAGTCATTTGCTTTGTAGTTGAATGATTGGTTGGACTGTAGGGTGCCATTTTTTTTAACCCTTAATGCACCCTTTTGCCAACCCTACATTGGTGTGAGCTACACTGAGGACTATTACCCAACAGCTCATGCAGCTATGTTTCAGAAGATACACAGCCTGATCTCATGTGACTGTGTATACTACTCGTACATGTGTTTTTGGATATTCTAACATGTACAATATGGGTGTTTTGACATTGGTATCTATTTATCTATTGTTTATATGTATAGTATTTATTCATATTTTGAATTTTCCTTTTTATATCATTTCAGGTTTCATGTTTATTTTGGTTTATTTGAGTAATTTTGTTGTGCTTTGTCATTTTCATTGATGTTTTTCAGCCCATTCTCACCCCCAAGGCGTCACCTAACTGACGCCTTAGGAAGCATTTTGACCATGCTTCAATATTTGACGCTTTAGGTGCCCTTTAGCGTCAGTTAGATGCCGCCCTAGGATCGCGTGTAACCCTACCCCAGACCTAAACCTAACCGCGTCATCTAACTGGCGCTTTCCTTTGGCGTCAGTTAGATGACGCCGCAGGATCGCGTCATGTAACTGACGCTAAAGGGCGCCTAAAGCGTCAAATATTGAAGCATGGTCAAAGGTGACACCTTGGGGTGAGAATGCGTTGCGTTTTTTTATATTTCCTACATTTATTGTTATTTCAGTTTTAGTTTTAGTAATTTTAGTTTTTCAACTTAAATTAATTTCAGCTAGTTGCCGAGGCAACAAGGCTTTTATTGAGTTTTCCCTCTATTTGTGTTTTATTTGATCCCAGATTCATTTCAATGAACAAAAACAAATTGTATCATGACAATACAAGTGTTTGGCATTGTAATATATGACAACATGACAAAATATGACAATGTCAGTACACTCTAAAAAATGCTGGGTTGTTTTAACCCAATTTTGGGTAAAATATGGACAAACCCAGCCATTGGGTTACATTTTTAAATTACATTTTTTACCCAATGGCTGGGTTTGTCCATATTTTACCCAAAATTGGGTTAAAACAACCCAGCACAGTGTATGTTTGGTCTTGGCAGAATAGCTCCTCTGAGCTGCTGCTTCTGCTGCTTTATTTGATTCATTGGTGCTGCTTCAATTGCTGCTTTAGATCATTGCTTCTGTTGCTTCTGCAAGACATCATATAACTGACGTCTTGAGACGTCTTTTGACCATACGTCAACAACCGCCTTTTAGGGTCCCCTTAAATGTCGGTTAGATGACGTTATCGGATCCTAACCCTACCCCCACCTAAACCTACCCCGTCACCTATTTGATGTTAAAGGTATAGTGTCAGATGTATGATGGCCCGGGATCGTCAACTAACCGACGTTGAAGGGTACCCTAAAAAGGCGGATGTTGACGTACAAGGCGTCACCTAACTGACGCCTTGGGAAGCATTTGGACATGCTTCAATATCTGACGCTTTAGGCGCCCTTTAGCGTCAGTTAGATGACGCCCTAGGATCGCGTGTACCCTACCCCCACCCCACACCTAAACCTAACCGCGTCCTCTAACTGACGCTTTCCTTCAGCGTCAGTTAGATGACGCCGTAGGATTGCGTAAGTGACGCTAAAGGGCGCCTAAAACGTCAAATATTGAAGCATGGTCAAAGGTGACGCCTTGGGGTGAGAATGCGTTGTGACGTATGGTCAAAAGACGTCCCAAGACGTCAGTTATATGACGACTTGGGATGAGACTGTGTTAGTTGAATATGGCTTATGATGCTTTGTTGATTATTGACTCTGCTGCTGGCTTTTATCATTGCTGCTGCTTCTGTTAATTATTTCTGCTGCTGCTGCTGCATGCTTTTGATTATTGCAGCTGCATCTGCTTTTGATTATTGCTACTGTTACTTCTGTTGATCATTGCTGATGCAGCTGCTGTTGTTTATTGCTGCTGCTTTTGATTATTGCTGCTGCTTCTGCACTTGCTATTGATTATTGTTACTTCTACTTCTGTTGATCATTGCTGCTGCTGTAAATTATTTCTGCTGCTTCTGCAGATGCTGTTTCACGAGTTCACACTTACGAATAAGGCAGATAGAATAAATGCATATTTGGCATGCTGTCCGAGGAGAGGGCTCCAGGCTCGAACCCAGAGTACTCCCCCCGTATTCCTGACTGTGAAAAAAAGTAAGCCAGGAGTGAGGAGTCGGGGTGGTGGAGGGATGCTGAAAATGTCAAGGCATGTTAGGTTAGTTAACAGTGAATATTTATATATGCTTCCTCTCGTGCTGATATAGACGTGTAATTGTTTGGTGATGAGTTGATTGGAATGGTTTGTCTGAACGTGCTCCTCCCGAACCTTGTTTATAAAACATCATTTATTATTGCTGCTGCTCCTGCAGCTGTTTTTGATTATTGCTGCTGCGTATGCAGATGCTGTTGATTAATGCTGCTGCTTCTGCTGCAGAGCAAGTATAGGACTTGCTATTGACAGACAGTACATACACTGCATGCTGCTGTGAGCAAGTAAGATATGCTGGTGCTGTAGTGTACAATATAGCATGAAAGTTTCTGAAAGTGTACTAAAGTATTTGAAAATTGAGCTGCAAGCTCATTGGCTGCTGATAGAGCAGTAACCAATTATCGTTGCCCTTTAGAGAATAATGTGATTGCAATCATATTGAGACCTATCAGCCTGTGCCATCTAGAGTTTCATGACAGAACTTTGTTTTTTTATAATTATATATATTTATGTAGAGCTACATTTTCCATTTTATAGACCCTAAACTTAATCATTCCTAAAACAATAGAAATGTAATGTTGCGTAATGCACAATGACAATCATTTCTGTTATAAATATATACTGACATTTTAATTTTGATTATAATTTTTTTGTTTATTTTTATTTGTTTTGTTTTTTGTGTTGTTCATATGTGTATGTATTTTTATGTTCATACAGTATAGTTGTTACACATGTACAAATATGTGCTACAACCACACTTTATATACAAATATTATATATAAAAATTATATACAAATCACTAACCATAGAATCTGAAAGTGGCATATTGGACAGGGACAATTTCTACAAAGAAATTTTATTGATTAAATATTTATCAAGTTCATTTGAGTTTGGTATAATTTACTGATGCTATGATGCCTTAGAAGTCTGTCTGAAACCAGCTGTCTTTATACAAAATGCTGTCTGTTAAGTAATTTGACTTAGTGGGCAGCAAGTTGCCTTCAGTTTTAGCCAATCTCTTGACATTTTTTGAATGGTGCGGTGAAAGTAAGCTTTGTGAGTATTGGCATGAAAATGCCAGGCAAGTTAAAAGATTCTCTCACTGGTTTATGGCAACTATTACAGCAGAGTTAGTCTCGGTTTTATGTGCATTATCTCAGGGCTTGGCTGGACCTATAACTTTTATGCATTCATAAAGAGTAAATTGACAACGATGAATCAGCTTTGACCAGGCAAACCCTTATACCTTTCAGTCATCTTTTCTGAAAGTGAGAAACGGGAATGCTGGAGCTTTTTATAGTGCTTTCTGAGAGTTTTTATGATCTCAACTTAGTCATGCCCTTAAACTCTCAAAGTTTCTAGAGATGACATTTGTGACTCTGTAACGCTACTAAATGAATATATATACTTTATAATAAAATCATTATGAGCAGCGATCAGATGCATGATACCAGAAAGGTTAATCAGCATTTAGACAGAAGGCCAATTTTAAACACTAATTGTCCCCTGGAATGCCTATAAAATGGGATATATTGCCGGCTGAAAGAAAATATCTAGTGGTGGGATCTAAGCCACTCCAATCATCACCACAGGAGCCCAATTTACAATCTCTTTGAACCAGCAAGAAGCAATAATGAGACACCTGATAGCATCCCAGAATAAACTGGAGAATGTGGCCTGTCTAGTTTGTGGCACAGGCTATTACAGAGAAGCGTTGAAGAGATGTGCAGACTCACTGGCCTGATGTGACAGCTTGATTTCCTGGCCTCCTGGTGGGACATCAGAAGAGGTGACATGAACGGCCTGTTAATTTGGCCATGTCACAGTATATAGCAGCGTCCTCTGGTAGAGGATACTTTTGGATGGTTTAGGGTGAGGGAACAGAGCTCGTCTCAGCCCGGAACCGCCTGTCCAGTGTGACAGAGAGGAATAGTCTCACACTTTATTGTGTAGGTCGCTGCGAGCTCAGGCCTGAGACAGACAGTGAAACGCATACGCACACGCACACAAAAAAAGCGTCCCGTCACCATGCAATGACAGGCGTGGATGGAATGGGGCGGCAAAGGCTTCTCTTGTTTGCCCTTGATGAGCATGTCATTAATGGAAATAAGAGAAACGGTGGGCCATATCAGTATTCAAATAGCCTGCCATCCTCTTCTGTTCATGCGCCTGCTGATTTCTAAACATTCAGCTCCCCGTTAACTCTCTTTCTCTCCAAGGCTCTCTCCATTCTTTTTTTTTTTCAATTCAAAAAACTCAAATTTCAAGGTGTACTTGAGAAAATTACCCTGAGGAGTAATTATTAAAGGGTGTTTCTTTAACTATGGGCACTTTAGTCCATGTGGACTCTTTTAAAACACACTTTTCACACTCTAAATAATATATTTAAATAGCCCTCAGTGAATCAGTTTTGTCATTTTCCTCTTTTTTTGACTGGAACATCATGAACTTTTCCACCACAGTGTCATTTCCACTAAATCTCAAATGATGTATTACGTTTAACAATTTGTGATACAAATGACAGGGGTGTGAACGGCATTCGAAATGCTTTTAGAATAAAAGAACCAATTTTCTTTGTTTCGCTAAGACTAATTTCATTGCAATTTATATGGCCTACATTTTTAAATTGCAACTTGATTGGATATTTGGTTCACAAGGGATATTAACTTTTTGCTTTTGTTTTCTTTATGCATTTCTTTTTTATTATCAGGCATGATGCATGCTCCTGTGGTCTTAAAAAAATCGGTCATAGAAATAACTACAGTTAACTCGCTACAGCTGAGATCATTGAGGACCATTGAGATAAATATTAAATTCATTGTTCTAATCATTGTTGTTTTTTTAATTATTGTATAATTATGATGAATTCTTGTATTGTAAAATAACAGTCTGTAATGTAAACAATTTCTGTATCAGTAAGGTACACTAATAAAAAAAATGCTATATTATAAAAAAAGTGGTACTGGAAATATTGTTATAAAAATATTGAATAAATATGACAAATAAATATAGAATATTTCATCCATTGTTTCAATTATCATTTGTTTTTAATATGTGGTTCCCATATTTTAAGATGTATGTGGGACAAAGGTAAAAAAAAAAATGAAAAGTAAAAATTATAAAGCACTGTCCTTTAATTTGACCTTTATATAAACAAGTTTGATTTTAAAAAAAAACTACCAAACAAAAAAAACTCCTGGGATATAAACAACAGTAATGTCATGGAGCGTTTTTGTACAAGCACAATGATGATGAGACATCCTAAGGATGATTACAACAATTCTGTGTGAAGCCTTTGCCGCTTTTCTCTTAAATGGAGTCATTCTGCACTATTACTATAGATAAACAGCCACTCTACCTCACTTTTGGTGGCATGCACTACTTCAGCAAGGAGTCTGTCAAGTAGTTAGAGGCTTAATTGGGCTGATCTGTGTTCAGTTCGTTAGAGTAATCTATCAGAAAATTGACTGGGTGACATGAAGACGGGGCAGCCCTTAAATAGTCATAGAAAGTACAGAGTTGTGCCTTACAATACCATCAAAGCTACCAAGGAAAAGCAGGGTTGCTTTATCCCCCGAAAGACTTTTATCATAGTAAAGCTAAGAAATAATTGATATATGACATGTAGCGAAAAGTACACAAGGCATCCCATTAACAGCTTCAGAAAACCTCCCAATTCAAGTCGGCTTATTGGCATCAGTGCATCCCTCTGCCTTTTCCATTGTGCATTACTGATGCTTTCTCTTGATCAGAGTGATGTTTGTTACAATTGATCAAAAATAACCTTTTTGTGCCGGTGACGCTGCTGGTGAATGCTGCTGTTTTGATAGGCTTCATTGACCAGATCCTTGAGGTTCAACACAAACACTCAGCGGCAGGTGCACAGCTGTGACGTAATGAACGCTCGTGCCACTTTCTTTTTGCAGGCTGGATTTCTCTATATTCTGTAATTAAGGCTGAATGTACAATGCAGCACAGGGCCAATGCAGAAAGCACTGAAGAGGATGCCTTTTCATTTAAGTGGCTTCTTCAGTCTATCTGGTAGCTGAGGTTGCCAGTGCACCCACATCTAATCAGGAAAGAAAGCCTCCTCATTATTTCAAGTCATTCGGTAGAGGAGGGCGGCACTTAAAAATCCCACCAAAGAAGTCCGGGACCTGTGTAATTGTATTTCTTATTTGAATGATGGTAGAAAAGAGAAAGACAAACATAAAGAAAAGTCAAAGGTTTTTCGTTTATCATTGGGCGCTCAGGTTGTCAAATAGGTTCCATATGAAAGAGAAGAAGAAAGCATGCTGGTTTATTCAAAACATTCCCACTGATAAATTGAAACAGGCTTTTAGGCTGTTTTTGTGAACCCCAGTTCAAACAAGAGCTAGAAATACACATGCTGCAATAATAAATACCACGGTGTTAAGTGTCTTTCTCGTCTATAGAGCGACTTCAAATGAGATCTGTGCTTAACAGTTGCCTCGCTGCCTCCGGGTTCCTCCTCCTAAGCATCGGGAAGTTAATCTCTCGCTCTCTCGCTCGTCCTCTTTCTTGTTGTTGCTGTTAGATTTGTTTTGCTTTCAAGTTAATGATTTATTTACAACCAATTAGGAAGCAAATCAGGGCAGAGTGCAGCTTATAGGCAAAGAGGCCTGAGAAAACATCAACCATCAACCCTTTTATTTACTTCAACCCTATATATATATATATATATATATATATATAGTAGCATAATACTCTTTTACTCATATAATTTCAACCAACAACAATTTCACTAATCACGCACAAAACCTTAAACTCAAGTTCATAAATGGATAAATGCATTCAGTAACTCACAATTAAGAATTTTTTTAAGACTTGTATTTATATCCAGTAAACAAAACCATTAGACAAATTTGTCTTTTGGCAAATCTATTTAAGTAGCTTTGATTTGAATCACCCTTGAGCTTACATTTACATTTTTGGTCTTGGCATTGCTTAATGTCTGATTCTTTGTTGGAGGAATATAGAAGCTTTAATCCCAAAGGTTCTGTAGTTTCACAAAAACTCATGGGGTTGCATCCTTACTAATTATTACAGATATAATTGATATTAGAAAATCCATTCCTCTATTAGGCCTAATTCCTCCTGTGGAAGTTTGATCTTTCAACTGTCAGGTTGATGTTCTTGCGTTTTCGCGCCTGGTTCGTGTGTTTCCTTTCAGTTAAGGCTATATGTTTACACAGAAGAGAAAACGCAAAAGTGGCGCAGCGTTATCACTTTTTATTCTGCGTTTAGACAACGTTATGCATAGAAATCCGCATGCAAATGGTGACACAAAAGTGTGTGAAACTCGATGTAGTGTGCACTCCAGGCGGCTAGGTGGCGATGTGGAACACTGCCACACAACAACACCAAGTCCACACGCCTGCATACAACCTTCCCTGTCTAGCAGACTTTTGCGTTTTTACCCTTTAGACGGGAACGCGACGGTAGAGCGTTTTTAAGATTTCCACTCTGGAGGGTGGTTTCACTTTTTTGCATTTTTAAGCCCCCAAAACGCCGTCGCCGTGTAAACGAAAGGCACATCCGATAAAATATTGTTACGTTTTCACCCCCGAGCGTTCTCGTGTAAACAGGGCCTAAGTCTTCTTCCCTTGATACTTTACTTGTTACTGATTAGTTACACCTGTGTCTCGTTTAGTTCACTTGTTTGCTCCTGTGTATTTAGGGGCAGGTTACATGACACCTTTTTCAACTAAAAAACTGAAAACTTTTTATGAGTTTGGCCATACTTCATATAGGAGTATGAAGTGTTTAAATACACTCCACGGTTCTATGAATGTGTAAATAAGCCCGTCTCCACTTATTCCCACCAGCTCAAAGGCTAAATCCGAAATCACCCCCTAAACCCTCATTCACTATTCTCTATGTTAGTCCACTAATATTGTTCACTTGAAGGAGTGAATGAAAAACGAGTGAGCAAATTCGCACAGCTGATGAGCATACTGTACATCAGTTGTACACTCGTTATTGCGGTGCAATATGGGATTGAATAACTGCACTCAATAACGTCCACTATGGTTTCGGACACCATTACAAGTTTTTCCCTTTTTTTTTTTTCTTTTTCTTTAGTAGTAGTTACACTGACAAGATATGCTGTCAACATATATTGTCACATGATACAGTAGTTTGAAAATTTCCTCTTCAGGTCCTTAAACAACGTCCTTAAAAAAATAAACAATGCATAAGTACTACTGTGTCCTGACACACAGTCAACAAAAAGATATTTTGAGTCTACGTACAAAAGCAAATTCTTCAATGCTGCTCTTGCAAATATGCTAATTTCAAAGATTTGAATCACAGATGGGGGGTAAATGTAGTTGCTCTCCTCCGATGACGATTCTCAATCAATTAAGAGGCTGGTGGTTGTGAGTGGCTATTTAAATTTAAATGTGTCTCATCTCTGAGCACCTAGTGGGGGCTACATCACTTTGGTTCCAAGGGGAAAAAGACATTAACACCGTCTGTCCTTTTTTTCCAGCAGTTTGTCCTCCAGAAGCTAATACTTCAGCCACTAGTGCAGTCAAGAGCATTCTCTCTGGGACACTGCAGTCAGTGCGCCTCTCAGAATTGATGTTTCGAAACTTTCCTTTGTTTACACCTCACTCCCCTGTGAGACAGTGTAGAAAGGGGTCTAATTGAAAGTGACAGTTCTTTAATTGAGGAGGTCTTAAAGCAGCGCTTGCCTGATGAATAACGATTGTGGCTTCACCAAAATGCATGCTTAGACCGATAACATGGATTGTTTGGGTTCTGGAGAAGTCACTTTTATTTTATTTGCACTATTGACAGTGTGTGTTTTAACAGATTAAAGGATTTGACTGCCTCTTTTATGCAACTGTTGTTGAAGAAATCGGTTTCTTGCAGTCATCATTTATTCACATGTATATCATACACTAAATTTAATGTACTCAGGTTACAATTTAAACATAAAATATGTATTTTCGCATTTTAACTTTATTATTAATACCAGTCCCCCATTCATTTTGATCTATCTTAGAGAATATCTCAAAGGTTCTGGAAGTATCTGTTTAGTAAATCCTGACGTATGAATGAATCAAGCCTGTTGTGATTATCAGAAAGCACGAAGTGATTAAGAGAACAGGGTGTGTGTAAGAATACTTTTCTATTATCGGCATGCTTGGCACTGCTTAGCGGACCAGAGCCCCTTCAAATTGAAATATAGCAGAGTTTACTCTTCTGATTAGACCCTCGACTGCAAAGCACCGAGCCTTCATTTGAAGAAACTCTTCTCTGTGACATTAAACTGTGTCTGATTTATTGAACAAATAAGGATCACAAATGGAGTCCAATCATATTCCAAGTCATTTCAGTTTCTAGATCTGTCAAGATCTTTATCATATTTGATTATTGGATTGATCAATGCAATCCTTTATTAAAAGCTAACATTTATTTAACCAAAATCAAAATAAATGTTAGATATTATGTTGTTAACATTGTCATATGCTTTCACCAGCCTTCCAATAATTTGTTAGGTAATGGGGGGCTTTCAAGCCAAAAAGGTTGAGGTATAAATAATATGTGTATAATAATATTTTATTTATACTGGTATAAATGAAATTTGAGAAAGTTGGCAAATTATATTGGCAAATTCATAAAAAAATGTTGCTTTACATGCACAGCTCCTTTGGCACTATATACAAGACTTACTATACTACTGGACTACACCAGATCTAGAAATTAAACTAGAAAGGTTTGAGACTTTAATTTCAGAGCAAGTGCCACTAAAATTAAGGTTGTGTTACCAATATTATCCTTCTTGGGGAAAAATAAATGTTATGCTTAACCATAGGAAGCATAGTATTCACTAACTAATTGTGATGTCCATTAAGATAATTCATTAGGCAGCATTTACTCCGTGCCCTGAGATAAGTAATAGTAAGCATGTTTCCTTTTTGTCAACATTTTTCACTACTATCAGTTTTTAACAATGCCCCCAAAAAATGGCACTTTATGTAACATTAGGTTTTGAGAAATCAGATGTCTACACTATACCAGTGTTTTTCCAACCTTTCTTGTTTTATTTACCCCAAAGCCCCATCCAAAACACTCTCATGGCAATTTTATATTTTACTTTTTTGGGGAATTAGTGGCAAACTGTATGATTTTGTACAATGTCTTTTGTAAATTTTTGTACGATCTGTTTTTGCCCCACTGACTTAACAATTTTTCTTTTCTTTTCTAAAATCATAAATTTATGTACAATCAAATCGTACAAATTCATGCAAAATCACCAACTTGTAAATTAGTTGTTTTCTCATGAAACTCATATTTACAGGTTAATGTAACCATGTGATTCACTATTGACTGAATAGGTATATGTAGATTTTAATAATGAGACTAAAATCTGAGCTGTTGTTGTGAAGTACTGAGAATAATAAATAGTACATTTGTCAAAGCTCCTTTGACAAAGTCTTTATTTAATATACTTATTTATATACTTATTTATTTAATATACTTTATATATATATATATATATATATATATATATATATAATTTTTAATATAGCCTAGTCTTTATTTAATATATAGTTTCATCCACATAAACAGCAAAACACAACAACAACAAAAAAATTAATTGTCTTGATGAGTCATGATTTCCTGCTCAGTTACACCCTGGAGTAATTCCACGTATAACCCATGTTAAAATGGGCAGTTTTAAAGTACCTTGACATTTTTTCCTGTTTAGGCCTTCTAAACTTTTCAAATGAAATAAATGACACTTAACATTAGACAGAGAAAATGCAATTCATTCTATTGCAATTTAAAGAGCCCATATCATAGCATTTGAAATGTTCCTATTTTTGTTTTAGGAGTTCCCAAAAACAGTTAAACATGCATGCAAGGATAAAAAACACTTTATTTGTCTTATAATATGCATTTATTTTTAACTGATTTCCTCACCGACTCATACAAGTCGTACAACGACTCATTTTTCCAAACCACTTTGCGTGACGCTAATCGGCGGTGATTGGTCTGATGACAGACCCAGTCAGTTATTGTTTGTTAGCATAACGCATAAACATATTGATAAAGCACTGCAGTTGCCTACTACAGGACGCTCTATTCTTTATGACAATAACAGCGACAAACATTTCACATATTTAAAAAAATTGACATTGGAGACCTAGAAGCTGCGCTGAGTGTAACTTACACACACACACACACACACACGTGCGCACACACATACTTATTGCGCCTTCCCTCCTCGCGCCCGATGCTACAAAACCGTTCAAAACCCATAAAAGCAACAATTATTAATAATACTTACAGGTTGTGATTCATAGGAGGAAGCTGATCCATATACGCTGGGTAAGTAAGTTACTGAGCCCTCCTTCAGGAACAACCAGCTTGCGAATCCACATTTGAATTCATTTATGTTTTTGAATGATTCGTAACGTTAATTAAAATGATGAGAACACAAGGTTCGGGCTATACTGTTGTGGTATCGTTGCAAATATGAACTCTAACCACCGATTCTTCACATGCTCGTCCCTGGTAAATGAAAACAAAGTGGCTGAACTATCTTTGCATTGTAGAACACAGCGTCTTCTCGACATAATGCTATGATGAAGTATTTGAATGTGTAGACTTCAAGTTTACACTTCCATCTGCGCGCAGTAACTGGGCACTGCCAATGACCTCTCTACGTCACGATGTAACAGCTAATGACTCGTTTCAAAAACAATTCATTTCACTCAGAGTCGACTCTCACTTTTAAAAGACAATAACTTTATATACGGTACACTTTCAGATATTAATCTTTGCAGGATGTTTTCATTCCCTTAGAGCTATAGTCCACACTACATGAACAGTCATTTTCAAAAATCCATGATAGGGGCTCTTTAAGATCATGCAAAACGCTTTATATTTTAATATTACAGTATTACGTTCCAATGAATTTGTTGTGTTTTTTGAACAAAACTGTGTCTCCAGCTGTGGATTATTCATATGTGCATATGATAAGTCATGCATGCCGGCTGAGGATTTCTTTTTTCTGGATGCATGCATGTTCTGATGTGAGAGCTGTTTCTTCAGGGGTTTGCTGTCCTAACACATTTAAGTTCGGCCATCAGCCAAGATGAAACACCTGCTGTTGGGGAGAAACAAAGCGCACTAATCCAATATGTATTTCAGACATGTTAAACATCAGCAGCTCCCCAGAGAAAGGCCACTGCGTGGCTGCGGGAGAGAATTTAAAACAAATTGTTCTAATTTATGTAGGGACAATAAATCAAAATTAGGGTAAGGACAGTGCAATGCACTTCACTGTAAAATGACACAACGCTGCAGGGGCTGTATCATGGTACGGCGCCCCTGTACATGTTTGTGTCCATGGTTTTATTTAAACCTCATTCTGCTTTATACCTGATTGTAAGTTTATGTGAAACTATGAGAATGGAATGATATCGTTGTATAAAGTGCAGGGTATAAATACTGCTGCAGCCCATCAGGATTTACTATTTGATGGACAGTGGTTTCAATGCTTCATAAAATTTAATGCACTGAAATATGTGCACGTTTGCATTTTAATGTGCATGAATTGGCCTTCCACTTATATCATAGGTCACTCAAACTGTGTTTTGAATCATGTATGAGAGGAAAAGGGAACTGTATTTTCATTACCTCTGGTGAAATCTTAAATGTCTCTGTTAGGAAAGGGAATTTGAAATGCTCTCTGGGTTTAAACTTTAACGAGGACCAGAAGTTTGATCTGTTAAATTAGCATTACTTGCTGTCAACTGAACTTGCATGAAAATTTTTAACATTTAAACATTTAAATTAATGATTTGAAACAATGCATTTATTGTGTATAGGCCTATACATGTTTTTACATTGTACTTGTATTTAAAAATACCTGCAAGTAATGATAAATGCATACATTTCTGCATAAATTTCTAAAGAGCTGCATAAATTTCTGTAATTACATCAATAATTTGTAGACCCTTCTACTTCTAAACCAAACCCGTAAAACTAACCACACCACCAAACATGTCCCAGCAGCAATTGTATTTTGCAAAACAACATAAACGCAATCTGAACATATTTTTTTTCCATGTACATAATTAAAGAAATCTCACATATAAAAGTGAGACCTAAAAAAAACCTACGTGCAAGTTATAATCCTTGCTGAGTGGACTATCAATTATTTCCACTATTTATGTCATAAAGGTGAATAGCACAGACACATTCTAAGCTAGCCTCTATGAAGGTCACTGTAGGTCACAAGTCAATCTCATTATACTCACAAACAACAGAAAATGCCCTCCTAAGAATAATAGTATAGGCAATTCATGTCCAGGCATTTTATTCAAAGAGACATCGAAGAGACTTGTCCCCAGATTCTGGGTGTAAAATGGCCCTTATCTTTGGAAGTCTTTGGTGATGATGATGTCTGTGAAGGGCCAGATGCTGATGGGACATTGATGGATGTCTGGAGCAGAGCTGTCATTCAACTGGAACTGAAGCCTTTGGTCAGTGATGCAGTTCCCTTGATACTGATTCTCTCTCTCTCTCTCTCTCTCTCTCTCTCTCTCTCTCTCTCTCTCTCTCTCTCTCTCTCTCTCTCTCTCTCTCTCTCTCTCTCTCTCTCTCTCTCTCTCTCTCTCTCTATACACACAAACATATACACACACAAACTTGGAATCTGTATCCTTAAGTCATTTAATTGTTTATACATTAAATGTTATGTTAAGCAATAGTTTAGTTATGATTTATAATGCTAATTTCACAAAAAAAGTGAATAATTCCAAACCTTTTGTTTAAATGCCTTGTATATTTTTGTGTTAAGCCGGTTTCTCATTAGCAGAAGGCACAATTAGTGATAAACTAGCCATAGCGGCCCGACTCATTAGATGCTGAAGCTTTATTTAAAATTTGAGCAGTGCCTTGTTTCCACTCTATTCTCCACCATATGTATGCATTAATTAGAGAACTGTGGAGGAGGAGTGGATGTTGTGTGTGTGTTTATGTGTGAGCATGAATGTGTGTGTGAAAGCTAGGCAGTGTGTATGATGTTTCGTGTTTCGCTTCAGTTCTACCCCCTATAACTGAGGATCTAATCAATCTGCTGGCTATTAAGTTTCTTAATTGATAATGCATACAAATTAAGCTGAGTGCTGTTACTTTGGAGATTTCGAGCAGGTGATTTTAGGCACCGGTCCAAATGGACTTTTAAGCGTAGGACTGAATCTATCAGGCTCAAGATGAATCCATATCGCTGGGCTGAGGCTAAGAACAGAATCTTTTCACGTTCGCTTAAATGATTTGATTCAGTCAGGCCAACCACGACACCGAACACATCTGGTTAAGACCAGTGGGTTTTAGAACATTGTGTGAATTGCAGAGCAGAAAACTGTAGCTTAGTCATCTAAGTCATAATCCTGTTTACCTTTAAAGGCGTGATGAAACGGAAGTAGTGCCAGATCTTTTTATCTGTGTTGTAATGTAGCATACATCCAAGTGAAACAGGTTATTGAGAGAGAGAAAAGGGACTTGGTACTCACCATCGGTTATTGATTGGATGGAGGCAGAAAGGGTGGGGTTTACGTGGACTAATGATTGACCCTTTTCAAATTTCTGGGGTTCACATTCTCTGTCTAGTTAACATAGTGAACTATGGTTCCCCTTTCGTTGTCACTCCGAGTTACGTCACTCCGAGTTAAGCCTATCAGTCTCAAGTCTTACAAAACAAGCCAATGGCAAAGAAATGCAATGGGTCTGCAGAATTTGCATGGCGCAACACTTGGCTCCGAAGTGAAAACATATCTGCATATTACCGGCGTTCTCCTTTTATACCCTCCACCTCATTGGTATAAAAGGAGAACACTGGTAATATGCAGATATGTTTTCACTTCGGAGCCAAGTTTATGCTTCACTCCCAAAGAAATCCTGGCCCTTGGCCCCGAGTAAGCCCCGATCAAGCCCCGGAAGTGACAGTGGAAATGCGACTGGCCCTGGCACGCACTAGCACGGCTCGGCCATAGCCCGGCAGTGGAAACGCGGATAATGATAGCAAAAGGGAGAGTCCCATCATCCATACCCCGGTCTACCATTCCCATGGGAGCTGGGTGACCTGAGGGTGACCTGAGGTTGAGGGTGTGGCACAACCAAAAGATGATTCGTCCTCAGGCCACATCCCCCTCTCCAGTGTTGCAACCCGTTGCCGTCCGGATGATGTTCTGAAGTCATCCCGGTCACATGACACGGGCGGGTGGGCCGCGGGTGTCTTTCGGTGCTCCAGAGGAGGACGCGATGTCGATTGCAGCATCACAAGGTAGGCAGGAGTCCTCAGCAGATGATGATTCGGCTGTGCTGCCACCTTCGGATGTGCCAGCATTGCCCGAGTCAGATCCCGAGCCGACGGCCATGCTTTCCCGGGCAGCTGCGAGCATTGGGTTAGAATGCAACCCTCCACCCTGTGTGGAGGCACCTGGTACTGGAAGGGAGTGGTGGGAACCTTGGGCACATATCCAGGCCAGGGTCTCAGGATCACGTGAGAATAGGCCGTCCAGAATTCCAGGCATACTTTGTCTACAGAAAATGCGTGCAGGTCCCCTAACGTCTTAATGGGACCTGCACATTTTCTGTAGACGAAGTACCCTATACAACCAGCGGTGGTGGCCAACATCACTTCCGCTAGAGCAGGGTTTCTCAAACTCGGTCCTGGAGGGCCACTGTCCTGCAGAGTTTAGCTCCAACCCTGATCAAACACACCTAACTGTGACTTTCTAGTGATCCTGAAGACCTTGATTAGCTTGCTCAGGTGTGTTTGATCAGGGTTGGAGCTAAACTCTGCAGGACAGCGGCCCTCCAGGACCAAGTTTGAGAAACCCTGCACTAGAGCATCGTCTGCCTACGCGTTGAATTGGAACCTCTTCATCTCCTGGTGCTCTTCTCACTGAGAAGACCCCAGAAATGCCCGATCAGTGTCGTGCTTTTCTTCCTGCAAGAGGAGTTGGAGCGAAGGATGTCTCCCTCCACCCTGAAAGTCTATGTTGCCGCTACCGCTGCACATCATGACACAGTTGAAGGTAAGTTCGTGGGAAAGCACGACCTGATCATCAGGTTCCTGAGAGGAGCGAGGGGACTGAATCCTCCCCGTCCTCCTCTCATTCCCTCTTGGGACCTCTCAGTGGTTTTAACTGCCTTGCAGAGTTCTCCCTTTGCAGTGGAGCTTAAGTTCCT